>NC_137112.1:2192149-2199649 GCF_949357685.1 Gobio gobio | reverse complement strand
CAAAATAGATTTAGTGTTTACAAACAGACCTGAAAGAGTCATAAAGACGCTCAATCTTATGACTGGCTTGTCGGATCATAACATAATCTTATTTTCCAGAAAATTAGCAAGACAACGTTTTCATTCTTCAGTAAAATCTAGTTATAATTATGAAACAGTACCAACTGGTCTACAGCAGAACCTTGGTATAGCTTTAGGAGAGGTGGACTGGGAAAAAGTCCTCTCTACAGGTGATATAGAGAGTGACAGTAACCAATTCACTTCGAAAATCAAGGAAACTATGAGACCCTTTGTTAAAAGGCGGAGCCAACCTAAATTTAGGAAGGACTCTTTGCCCTGGTTAAATGAAGAATGTAGACACCTCATGAAGGATAGAGATCAGTTACTGAAACGATCTTTAAAATCAGGTCTTACAACAGACAGACAAAAATTTACTTCAATGAGAAACAAAGTAATAAAGACAATAAGGCAAGCTAAAGCTAACTTTTTTATCAAAATTATTGAGGATGCCAAAGGGAATGGGAAAAAAATTTGGCAAAACATAAATAAATTGATTGGTAAAAAACAGAATTACAATAATAAAGAGTTAGAACTGAAAATTAAAACTGAACTGGTAACTGACCCTAACATTATAGCTACAGAATTAAATAGCTTTTTTATAAACTCGGTCAATGAAATTACCCAACTTTACAAACAACCTAATTACCCCCCCTGTAGTGTAAATCATACACAACCGGGTTTCATGATAGACCAAATAACAGAAACAGAAGTGGCAAATATCATAGGGACTCTGAAAAACTCAAAGGCTAAGGACTTCTATGGCCTTGACACAAATTTCATAAAAAGGCACAAGGACTCTCTCTTACACCCGATCACGCATTTGGTTAACCTGTCCGTTAGATGTTCAATCATGCCATCAGCTTGGAAGGTGGCCATGGTCAGTCCCATTTTTAAATCAGGAGAAAGAACAGAAATGGCAAACTACCGGCCAATTAGCCTCCTACCTGTTGTGTCTAAGGTAGTTGAAAAATGGGTTGCTAAGCTAATGATTGAACATCTAAACACAGGCTGTAATCCATTACACCCGATGCAATTTGGGTTTCGAGCCCATCATTCCACAGAAACGGCAAACTGCCTTTTTTTAGAAAAAATCAAATGCTATTTGGATAAAAGCTCTTATGTCGGTGCTGTGTTTTTGGATCTAAAGAGGGCGTTCGACACTGTAAACCATCAAGTGCTTTTGTCAAAATTAACATATTTTAATTTTTCTGAGCAAGCTCTCTGCTGGATGAAATCATACCTATCCAGTAGAAAGCAGTGTGTCTGTGTTAGTAACACCAAATCCCCCCTTCTTGATTGTCCGGTAGGGGTCCCTCAAGGCTCCATACTTGGTCCAATTTTATTCTCACTCTATATTAATGACTTGCCTGATGTATGTCAAAATGTTAACATCCAGATGTATGCAGATGATGCTGTAATTTACACGTATGGCAAAAATTATCAGGAGGTTTCATCTATTCTTACATCTGCAATGTTCCGTATTGATGATTGGCTTACTAGGTCTTGTCTTCATTTGAACACCAACAAGACCGTTTGCATGGTATTCTCAAAACAAAACACAAAGGTGATACAGTCTAACGTGTTTCTTAGAGGAGAGGAGTTAAAAATTGTAAAGGAATTTAAATATTTGGGGGTGACAATGGACAGTAATTTAACATTCAAAAGCCACATAAAAAGGGTGGCAAATAAAGTTAAATTCAATTTACAGAATTTCAAACAAATAAGGCCCTTCCTCAACTTAAGTGCTGCCAGAATGTACTTACACACAATGATATTCTCACATTTTGAGTACTGTTTTACAAATTGGTCACTAACTAATATAACAACACTTAAGCCTATTGAAATACTCTTCAAGAGAGCAATTAAAATTTTTGATAAAAAACCGCAATCAGTTCATCACTGTGCCATACTGGAAAAACATAAATTATTGAGTTTTGAAAATTTTATAAATTTTAAGTACGCCTGCTTTGTTTATAAGACTATACATCATCTTGCCCCTCCCTCACTGAATGATTTTTTTAAGAGAACTGAGAGTGATGGTAGAACAAGGGCCTCTAAAAAAGGAGACTGTGTAATACCTTTTAGGCGCACTACATTTGGACAAACTGTCTTGTCAGTAAAGGGAAGTAAATATTGGAATAGCCTACCCCATACAATAAGGGATTGTTCCTCATACACTACTTTTAAAACTCATTTAAAAATATGGCTTTTAGAAAACCAAAGTTGCACGCATTTTTAAACTGCTTCATGAACTTCTTATGTGTGACGATTACTTAATTACTTGTTCGTATATTCTTTTGTTATTATTGTTGTCAGTGTATTTCTGTTAGTGTGTATTGTGTCCCTCAAACTGTTGAGGGTGTGTATGCATGTTTATCCTTGTTTTTGTTTTTTATCTGCCTAGGGACAATAGATGAAAATTAGCTGTGGTGCTAACTCTAACATATTTACATTGTGTACTTGTACTGATGTTCATTAATATGCACTGTCCCTATTTAAATAAATACAATTAACAATTAAGATAAAGCTAGCTAACGATATATGATCACTGCTCAGATCACAACACTGTACTGATTATTATCATGTATCAGGCAGAAGCAAAGCTGGTAACGTTATTGTCATCTAGTATTGATACTTACCAATAACAGAAACTCATAGGCTTTGACCGTCAGGAAAAGTCACACTCGTTAATATCCGTCCACACTAAACGTTATGTGATATAACGTTAGCGGTTTCTCATCACGACTGATTTGGTAATTAGCAAATGTTTAAAAAACAAGACTCGCGTCACGGTGCACAGTTCACGTTTTCTCCGAGCTGCATCACTGACGGATCCGGGACCGTCACATCTCCCGCCGGCCGCCGAACCACAGACAGTAATGTTGTGTTATTGTGTTTATCCTTTATTCATTAATTCTGTATTATGGGTTTATTTCGTGCCGATTCACCGCTAGCGTGAGGATGTATATGACCGTATGAGTATGCATTTGAGTGAACTTGAATGTGCATACATGGCATGAATAAAATATCACATAATTCAGAACTTTTTTTCGAAAAAGTGTGAGACTGTATTCATTTGTGTTAATGTACATACTTTGTATTCATTAATGTAAACACGACGGCAAAGAAGCATCGCGTGTGGATGTTTATTCATCCTTTAGGCAAGCTACACACGAGCCGCGCCGAAAGCACATGCTAGAAATAGAACCGATGCGACACGCAAGAGTGTTGGAAGCGTTTCCAGGCAAAATAGAATAGGAAAAGCTGTTTGTCATTTTGACACGAATACATATTAATAAATGACATTTTTATGTGTGAAAGTCTCTAGGTTTTGACATAAATGCAGAAAAAATATATATATATAATATCGATTTTCAAATATTGCACCGGCCAATGCAGAACAAAATATTTTGTAGCCTATTCGGCCGTCAATACTGCAGAGTGCTGACGTTGTCTTTGCTGTATCAGTAGGCTATATATTTATATAAATATTTATTTATATATTTTATGTTTAACATAAAGTATAGCCGTCACCTAGCAGCAGCGGCGCCGCGTCAGACACGCTTCTGGTGTGCAAAGACACAGAAAACGCCACGCAGATGAAACGCAACAGAAACGCCACGCTTGCAGTGTGTAGCCGGTCTACAGATAGAAAACGCCACACTCACGTCACGCAGCCAGTGTGTAGCCGGTCTACAGATAGAAAACGCCACGCTCACGTCACGCAGCCAGTGTGTAGCCGGTCTACAGATAGAAAACGCCACACTCACGTCACGCAGCCAGTGTGTAGCCGGTCTACAGATAGAAAACGCCACGCTCACGTCACGCAGCCAGTGTGTAGCCGGTCTACAGATAGAAAACGCCACGCTCACGTCACGCAGCCAGTGTGTAGCCGGTCTACAGATAGAAAACGCCACGCTCACGTCACGCAGCCAGTGTGTAGCCGGTCTACAGATAGAAAACGCCACGCTCACGTCACGCAGCCAGTGTGTAGCCGGTCTACAGATAGAAAACGCCACACTCACGTCACGCAGCCAGTGTGTAGCCGGTCTACAGATAGAAAACGCCACGCTCACGTCACGCAGCCAGTGTGTAGCCGGTCTACAGATAGAAAACGCCACGCTCACGTCACGCAGCCAGTGTGTAGCCGGCCTACAGATAGAAAACGCCACGCTCACGTCACGCAGCCAGTGTGTAGCCGGTCTACAGATAGAAAACGCCACGCTCACGTCACGCAGCCAGTGTGTAGCCGGTCTACAGATAGAAAACGCCACGCTCACGTCACGCAGCCAGTGTGTAGCCGGTCTACAGATAGAAAACGCCACGCTCACGTCACGCAGCCAGTGTGTAGCCGGTCTACAGATAGAAAACGCCACGCTCACGTCACGCAGCCAGTGTGTAGCCGGTCTACAGATAGAAAACGCCACACTCACGTCACGCAGCCAGTGTGTAGCCGGTCTACAGATAGAAAACGCCACGCTCACGTCACGCAGCCAGTGTGTAGCCGGTCTACAGATAGAAAACGCCACACTCACGTCACGCAGCCAGTGTGTAGCCGGTCTACAGATAGAAAACGCCACGCTC
Organism: Gobio gobio; assembly: GCF_949357685.1. Classification (NCBI taxonomy): domain Eukaryota; kingdom Metazoa; phylum Chordata; class Actinopteri; order Cypriniformes; family Gobionidae; genus Gobio; species Gobio gobio. The sequence goes on along the minus strand of NC_137112.1, from coordinate 2,195,005 downwards.
ACGTCACGCAGCCAGTGTGTAGCCGGTCTACAGATAGAAAACGCCACACTCACGTCACGCAGCCAGTGTGTAGCCGGTCTACAGATAGAAAACGCCACGCTCACGTCACGCAGCCAGTGTGTAGCCGGTCTACAGATAGAAAACGCCACACTCACGTCACGCAGCCAGTGTGTAGCCGGTCTACAGATAGAAAACGCCACACTCACGTCACGCAGCCAGTGTGTAGCCGGTCTACAGATAGAAAACGCCACGCTCACGTCACGCAGCCAGTGTGTAGCCGGTCTACAGATAGAAAACGCCACGCTCACGTCACGCAGCCAGTGTGTAGCCGGTCTACAGATAGAAAACGCCACGCTCACGTCACGCAGCCAGTGTGTAGCCGGTCTACAGATAGAAAACGCCACGCTCACGTCACGCAGCCAGTGTGTAGCCGGTCTACAGATAGAAAACGCCACGCTCACGTCACGCAGCCAGTGTGTAGCCGGTCTACAGATAGAAAACGCCACACTCACGTCACGCAGCCAGTGTGTAGCCGGCCTTACATGAGTATAACAATGTTTGACTCCATCATATCGCCGGGATGATAATCCTCCGGTCTAAAGCACGCGTGTTTTGAAGCAGATGCGCGAAGGGAAGTCCCGTTTCTTCACCTGCACAAAACGCCACCATGCAGAATTCCTAACTTTTTTTTTTAGGAAACCTGTGGACTCGATGCCCTGACAGGCTGGATAATAATTTACCATGACAATGATAAATTGGAATAGAAAAACTACCGAAAATACACAGACTCTACTGAATACCAACCTATTCTGCACTGAGCCAACGCAGAGCTCGGCGAACCACTCCCTCTCGTGACGGAATATGACGCGATGTTGAAAAAAAAACGCTTTTTCCAAGCGGCCAACGAAATGGACACTTTATCTACTAAATTAGTGCTCTTATGTCTTTTTAAAACATTTTAAATCCTGCACTACCTTTTCATAGGGTATTTTCATACAAGGTTATATATTAATCTCGAAAAAAATGTAACCTGCAATATGCCCTTTAAACAGAAGCCAAATAAAACTGTGCTTTGTTCGCTCTGTAACGCCGTTTTCACACTACACACGGTGGCAGAGCAGAAGGTGTGTGTGTGTGTGTGTGTGTGTGTGTGTGTGTGTGTGTGTGTGTGTGTGTGTGTGTGTGTGTGTGTGTGTGTGTGTGTGTGTGTGTGTGTGTGTGTGTGTGTGTGTGTGTGTGTGTGTGTGTGTGTGTGTGTGTGTGTGTGTGTGTGTGTGTGTGTGTGTGTGTGTGTGTGTGTGTGTGTGTGTGTGTGTGTGTGTGTGTGTGTGTGTGTGTGTGTGTGGAGAGCGTTGAGCTTTCACACTGCCAGTGTTCGTCTCGCGCAGCCTAACCGTGGCGCGTGTATTGCAAATACAGACGAATATTGTCCATTCGCTCACATTTTCCGGTGTTCTTCTCCGACCCCAGTACGTCTCGTGCTTTTATTTATTATGGGCTGCATATATCTGCTGTAAATGCGACCTGGTTCCCCTCTGTTCCAAACACATATGCATAATAACATGCTGTATATACTGTAGGTAGTTTACATGATTAAAGTAACATTAAAGTTAAGATATGCCCATGCCAATTTGCACCAGCTCACCAAAATTGGACAGTTGAAGACTGGAAAAATGTTGCCTGGTCTGATGAGTCTGGATTTCTGTTGAGACATTCAGATGGTAGAGTCATAATGTGGCGTAAACAGAATGAGAACATGGACCCATCATGCCTTGTTACCACTGTGCAGGCTGGTGGTGGTGGTGTAATGGTGTGGGGGATGTTTTCTTGGCACACTTTAGGCCCCTTAGTGCCAATTGGGCATGGTTTAAATGCCACGGCCTACCTGAGCATTGTTTCTGCCCATGTCCATCCCTTTATGAGCACCATGTCCCCATCCTCTGATGGCTACTTCCAGCAGGATAATGCACCGTCACAAAGCTCCAATCATTTCAAATTGGTTTCTTGAACATGACAATGAGTTCACTGGATTAAAATGGCCCCACAGTCTCCAGATCTCAACCCAATAGAGCATCTTTGGGATGTGGTGGAACGGGAGCTTCGTGCCCTGGATGTGCATCCCACAAATCTCCATCAACTGTAGTGCTGGGCGGTATGACCAAAAATGTATATCACGGTATTTTTCTAAATTATATCGGTTTCACGGTATATGACGGTATTTTTCCCCCTATGCATGACGGGTGTTAACCACATTTTCTACTGATTGAGAGAGTAAATACTGCAGGAGATTGACTAGAATGCCCTGTTTTACTGTCATGACGAGTGAATATTGTAGAAAAACTCCACACTAGAGTTACTACAGGTTTACAAAGCCCCACAAAATGATGCTATGGAGAGACAACCGATAAAACACATACAACACACTCATTACAGACACATGCATATTAAAATAGGACCACGGAGAGAAAATAAACAGAGTTGAGGGCACCTTAAGCATTTTAAAAATCTAACCCTATATAACAACAAACTGACAAAACGAGGGAGAAACGCGGATATTTGCAATACATTTAGAGCACTCTCTGAACAAATGACACACATCAGTTTAACACAGAAAGAATAAAGCAGTTACTTTTTTGACCATTCTTCTTTGAATTGTCAGTTTATTTATTAATTTACATCATTCATTGTCTTTTGTATACCAGAATAATCCATCGTGTCATTGCGGTCGTGAGTAGACGTATGGTTCAGTGTAGCCAAATCAGTGCACATTTCATTTGAAGAAGACGTGATGAAATATGTGCGCATACACGGTTCTGGTACTTGTTCAGAGCACTAGAGTATATGAAATATGTCCAT
>NC_137112.1:2172149-2187149 GCF_949357685.1 Gobio gobio | reverse complement strand
ACAGGCATGCTAAACATGGTTCTGTGTGTGATTTGGCTAACTTACTAAAGTCAGTGCTTAGTGTTCGTTTTGGGTTAACGTTAGTTCTTGCGACAGATATTTGGCTATAATCGTTCTAAAAATACAAAAGTTAAAGTGCCATTCAGTAGCGATCATTATAGATCCGCAGTCTTTACTCTCGAGGACTGAACAGGTTCTGCTCGATCATCTTCACTCAAATGTTCTGGGTCTGATTCGAGCTCATATGGTTTTATTGACGCCATTGTTTCTAATACTGAACAGCCTCCGGTAAGGGGCGTGACGTTTCCGACGTGCACTGCGGTTAGCGAATCAGAACACACTGGGCCAGCTAACCAATCTGAGCCCACTGCGTATTTTTGAGGGACTGGCTTCATGCAACCCGGAAAGCATCAGGCCGTTTTACAAGGAGGGACAGAGCAGTGTAGAATAAAGGTCAAATATATGACAAATAAGGCATTTTTTTTTTAAACGAAGCATGAACACATGTTACAGTGCACCCCACAAACACAGCCAAGCCTTCAAAAGAATGTGTTTTACCACCCCTTTAACTAAATGTCTCTCTTTATAAATGAGTCATTGAATCATTGATTCACCCGACTGATTAGCTCAAAACGCTGATTCATTCAGGAATTAACTAAATGGCTCTCTTTATGAATGAGTCATTGAATCATAAAAAAACCCATAAAAACCCCTGTGGTTTGCACAGCCTGAGTTACTGTTGCCGTAGTGGCAACTAGCGGGTACACCGGACAAACGTGCACAGTGATACCCAGCTGGCATCCTACGAGAATATTAACCCAAGCCCCTGACATCTCCATGCCCTTGTAGAGTGCTCACACACCTCACCAGGCAGAACCAACTCCTTCCATGCTATAGAAATAGCCTTGTACAATCCAATGTGAAAGACATTGCTCAGATAGCGGCTTCCCACTGGCTGAGTTGGAAAACATGACAAAAGGCTGGTCAGGCAAGTGCATAATAATAATAATAATCTTTATTTTATATAGCGCCTTTAAAAAGAGAATCTCAAAGCGCTTTACAAGCATAGACAGATTAAAAGCACAAGATACATATAACAAAAAAAAAAAAAAAATAATCATATAAAAGCCATTCTGAAAAAATGTGTCTTAAGAGCAGATTTAAAAACAGTAAGAGAATCCGCCTGTCTGATCATCATTGGAAGAGAATTCCAGAGTTTAGGTGCACAAGTGGAGAAGGCCCGGTCACCCATAGAGCGTAGACGGGTAGAAGGAACAACTAAAAGGCCCGCATCAGAGGAGCGGAGATTACGTCTAGGCGTGTAAACAGTTAAAAGTTCGGATAAGTATTGAGGCGCCAAGCCATGAAGGGCCTTGTAAGTCAGCATAAGAATTTTAAAATCAATCCGAAACCTGACAGGAAGCCAGTGCAGTGACTCTAAAACTGGAGTGATGTGTTCGCTAGTCCTGGTGCGTGTGAGAATTCTAGCGGCCGAATTTTGCACTGACTGTAATTTATTTAAGGTAGTTTTAGAGACCCCATTCAGAAGCGCATTGCAATAATCAATGCGAGAAAATACGAAAGTATTAATCAATTTTTCCGCAACAGGAACAGATAGCATAGGGTGTAGTTTTGCAATGTTTCTGAGGTGAAAAAATGAATTTTTGACTGTATTTTGGACATGAGGGTCAAATGATAAATTTTTGTCAAATATCACCCCCAAGTTTTTTAATTTAGTTTGAAACTCCAGTGCATAGCCTGCAACTGCCCAATGCACCTGCGTACGAATCGCAAATGGCGCAAAGCACAAAGCAAGTATCCTGATTTGAGTCTGAGATTTCACAGGGCAGACAGCTCGAACGAGAGCATACTCCCAACCTGACTTTAGGCATATACGCCGCATTTGGATGCAACACCACCAAGTGCAGCTTGGGTGCAAACTGCAAAGGGGATGCACCAATAGCGCATGAAGATAATCAATCATGCTTTGCTGGTGCCAGTATCCACGACAAGGAATCATCCTTATATTCAAGGATTCTAAAGGCTTAAAAGGAGGTTCACACCTAGCCTCTAGATCAACCATCAGGTCATGACGGCACCATTACAGTTTGTAACGAGCCTAAAAACGCTGACCTTAAAGCTCCAGGTATACTTTGGATGTCTGCGTTCTGCGCACCATTAGTGTGACGTAAATTCTTGTCAACAGGACGGCCTTTGGTGCGCATGCCACAGCGTATGAGTGACTTGACCACTTGCGGACAAAGTTCACTCAGAAGCACGCATTCCGAACCCATCTGCACTTAAGTCCAAAGTATCCCGTCAGCATGCAGCCCAATTTTTTGAGAATGCATGGAAGGTGCGCATACAACAGCGCATGTGCAAGAAAAACAGAAGCGACAGAAGAGTCACAACAATTATACTGCCCATGTATTGAACTCGGTCATCCGCGCTCATTCGACTGCGTGTGTGACGCATCTGGATGCGGGAAATTAACCAAACCCGGCCTTCCTGGCCAAAGGAGTATACCTTGACCAGCTCACACTCTCAACAGATGGAGCGGAACTCGAGAGTTCCCCGACAGTCCGTGAACTGTCCGTGTGACGTAATTATCGCCATCAGGAGAGTCCGCAGATGGCCGCGCACACTGTCCGTGTGCAGCCCAATTTTTGGGACCGCGGACGGTGCACATACAACAGCACATGTGCGAGTGACATGAATCATATAGCACGTTTCCTATGTACTACTGTACACTCAAAGCTGCTTTACACTCATGTCAGGGGTCTCTCCTCAACCACCAGCAGTGTTCAGCATCCACTGGGATGATGCAAGGGCAGCCACAGTACAATGGCACCAGCGCGCTCACCACACACCAACTATAGGTGGAGAGGAGAGAGAGAGCACTTGAAAACCAAAGCACTCGAAAACCAAAATGCACTAGATAGTGCACATGCGCCAAAAGCACCTTTCCACTGATGTGGCCAATGGAGTAGGCTATACCTTGAAAAACTCACACTCTCGACTGTGCCCGAAACGGAGCAAGAATCATAGTATGCCAGGACCCTCTTAAGGAACCGAAAAATGCGCGCTTTAGCGCAGCACCATTAATGCCCTCATGAAAGCCGAAAACAGTCGCCCAACAAACTTCCAGCATGGAATGGGAGTGACTTTTCTTCTGAGAAGAAAACAGTATCAATCAGGCACTGACATGGATGATGCAGATTTTCACCTGCCCCAAACTTCAAACATGCGCTACTTCAACACAACACGTGTGTGCTTCAGAAAGCAAGCGCCCTGTTTTGTAGCTATAGTCAGATTCTCCCTCTCTCCACATGTCGGCCCTTAGAGACCGCAGTTCCGGCCGAGGGTGCAGAATCTGCAGGTCCTGCATAGGGGAAGACACCATGGTGTGTGTCCTTAACAGCAATGCCATGATGCTTGTGTACCATTTCTTTTTCTCTGGCCAGCAAGATGCCACCAAAATCAGAGATGGACCCTTCTGCATACAGCAGAATCCTGGACTATACATGTTGGGACATCCACCCCCTACGGGGCACTCCAGTCCATAATCAAGAAAACAGCGGGCGGCGCATGTTTTCTGCAGATGCAAAAAGATCCACATTTCTGCACTCGATCTGCACCACTATTCAAGAGTGCATAAGCCACCGCAGGTCTGCCTTGTTTCAAGAGCATCCATGCCAATAGCAGCAGAGAGGGAGTACCTCCTTGCCTACATATATATGACCATTGTCATATTTTCCATTCTGAATAATGCTTGCCCTGCTGGGTCAAGTGTTTCAGCACCAGGAGAACTATTCCACATAAATGTATGTGAAGCTCCTACAGCGCTGTCAACCACTCTCCTCTTACAGAGTTTCTCGTCCATGTTGTGACGTTTGTCATCACTAATGAACATGCCGTAACCCTGCCCAGGGGAAATCCTTCTGTTAACAGATCTAGGACTCCCAGGGGACCATGGTCTGAACGCCCAGCGCTACTGAACCATGCTTAAACGTCACATGGCATATAGCAAGTTACCGAACGCCCAGCGCCGGAACTGCAAACACAAAGAGGAGAATCCAGCAGTACTACTGCTATCAAGACCATGAGCCCCAGCAGTCTCAGTACTGCAAAAGTCCTCTGCCCTCTGTTCGGTTCTGAATCTATCCCCAGACCAAGATATAACAGACCGAGACATAACAGCCCCTTTTGAGATTATCTGAAAATCCCAGAGCTCGTAAATGGAAAAACAAGCGCATGTGTTTTACAGCACTGCTTGTTCCCTGCTGTCTGCAGCCAGGAGCACTTCATCCAAATAGGAGAACAATATAATGCTCTGATGGCACAGCAGAACCAACACCGCTTCTGCTTATCTTTCAGATATGAGCGGTGCTATTGGGATCTATATAGGAAATCCCATCAACGGAGACCTCAGAAATGTTTTCTGTGCTCCGGGTGGATTGTGGCAAGATGCATCGGGCAAAAACACACCGATGTAAGCCGATCCCGAGGATGCAGAGGGCAGAACAGGTGACATACTGCAAGCATTTTTGAACCTGACACATTAACCACTCTAAAGTGTTTGTTCAACTGCTGCAAGTCTTCTTTTTTTTCTTTTTTTTCTTTCTTTTTTTTTTGGGGAGGAGGAATTTACGCTGAAAAATCTCTTTCTCCATCTTCCCTTGTGGCAAAAACTTGAATTGCCATTTTGCTGAGAAGAGCACGGATTTCCCCTCTCGAACAATGAAGTTGCAATCACTCCGCCAAACCAGAGGGGGCGCGAGAGAAACCGCAGCCGACAGCCCTACTGGAATCGTGCGAGGAAGCCATGGTGTTGTTAGTGCGCGTACGCGCCACCGTTCAAGGCAGACAGCGAGGATTCCCAAGCATCACCTGTGGAACTCCTTCTGCAAACATCGCTGTATTGCACAGCATTGCATTCTCCTCATCTGTCAGACTGTGAGGTTAGAGGTTCCAGTGCAATCTGATTGTTTTAACAAATCAACACATGAGGTCTTGTATGCTCAACACACATTTTATTGACAACATACTTAAACTGAACCCGCTATTTTGCTGGGTTACTGCCCAATCTGGATAGATCGGCAGGCGAGTTTGCATCACTGATTTTACAGGAATCAAACCCGCAAGCTTCTGTATCACGGCAGGACTATCGACAAACTTTGTTGCCGCTCTCGAATACAGATCAATGCAAGGGCCATCATTTCACTTTCACCCACCTCGGGGAGACGCGATCTGCCCGGTTTGAAAATATATATCATCAGAGCATTCCTCGCCCGCTTCTAGCGAGACCGAATCACCCCGTGAATGCTACACCGACACTCCTCGGTCTATACCCGATCATCTCAACTCTCCCTGGCCTCCAAAACCGGCGATCGCCGTATCTGGATTGGCACCTGAAGACCGGAGCGTGTTCGACCCCTGACCCCCCCAGAGGAACGGTAGAGCTGCCGGTAGGGCACAGCGTTCATGCCCTGGGGTTGGAGAGATCTAGCCTAGCGCGGACATTCCCAACACCCTACTCATGATTATACCATGAACACCCACATGCCATAGGACAGGGGAGATAACCTGTTCAGATATTTATCATGACAAAGTTTATTAGCCATTTGTTAGTTGTACTAAACTCAAGCCAAAAACTTCTCTTTTATGTCTTTTCCATTACCAAGAGTCATCACTGTGGATTATCTTGTGAATGTGGCATAAGTTTGAACATTTTGTTTGAGAAAAACTTATTAGCCTTTCGTTAGCAAAGCTAAACTTGTTGCTAAATAAGCTTTCTCTTTCTGCCTTAATTTCGACAAGAATCACCACCGTGGGCTTTTCTTGCGAAAATGTGGCGTGATGGTGTTCAAGCAGCACGGTGAAGAGCTGAAGAACAAGGGAAATGACGCATACGACTGCATTTATATGCTGTGAGCGAGGGACCCCGCCCACGTCCTCATGCGTCATTGGCCTTTCAGGCGTGAATAAAGGTGTCTTCAGCAGATGGCGCTAGAGCGCGATATCCCATAGTCATGTGTTGTACCGAGTTGACCGACTGAATGGGAACGCTGATTCATTGAGGAATTAACTAAATGGCTCTCTTTATAAATGAGTCATTGAATCATTGATTCACCCGATTGATTAGCTCAAAACGCTGATTCATTCAGGAATTAACTAAATGGCTCTCTTTATGAATGAGTCATTGAATCATTGATTCACCCGATTGATTCGCTCAAAACGCTGATTCATTCAGGAATTAACTAAATGGCTCTCTTTATAAATGAGTCATTGAATCATTAATTCACCTGATTGATTCGCTCAAAACGCTGATTTATCCATGAATGAAGTAAATGGCTCTCTTTATGAATGAGTGATTGAATCATTGATTCACCCAATTGATTCGCTCAAAATGCTGATTCATTCAGGAATTGACTAAATGGCTCTCTTTATGAATGAGTCATTGAATCATTGATTCACCCGATTGATTCGCTCAACGCAGATTCAATCAGGAATTAACTAAATGGCTCTCTTCATAAATGAGTCATTGAATCATTGATTCACCCGATTGATTAGCTCAAAACGCAGATTCATTCAGGAATTAACTAAATGGCTCTCTTCATAAATGAGTCATTGAATCATTGATTCACCCGATTGATTAGCTCAAAACGCAGATTCATTCAGGAATTAACTAAATGGCTCTCTTTATGAATGAGTCATTGAATCATTGATTCACCTGATTGAGTCACACACACACACACACACACACACACACACACACACACGTTTAATGTGTGTCTGTAATGTGTTTGTATCTCTGTCTCTCTCTCTCTCTCTCTCTCTCTCTCTCTCTCAGCGAACAGTCTTCAGAGTCCATATAAAAAACTCAAGGAGGCGTTGTCGTCCGTGGAGGCCTTCGAGAAACACTATCTGGTGAGCGTTCAGTCCATATTAACCCGTGTGTTTATTTCAGTGCTGTGATTAGCCTGGTCATCTCTGACATCACCTGTCTGTCTTCAGGAGCTGTCTCACGCTGCGATGGAGATGTACCGGGCGATCGGGCGGCTGCGCTCCGCTCGGCTGCTGGGGAAGAGTCTGGCCGAGTTCTACATGTGAGTCTGAGGGATCAGGAGCACGGATCACATCCTCCAGAGGGAGATGCACCATTACTCATACGTGTGTGTGTGTGTGTGTGTGTGTGTGTGTGTGTGTGTGTGTGTGTGTGTGTGTGTGTGTGTGTGTGTGTGTGTGTGTGTGTGTGTGTGTGTGTGTGTGTGTGTGTGTGTGTGTGTGTGTGTGTGTGTGCAGGAGGAAAGGAGACCCTCAGAGTGCTGAGAACTTCCTTCTGGAGTCTCTGAAGTCGTATGTGTCTGAGAGCTGGAGTTTACCGCTCACACACACACGCAAACAGATCGCAGAGTGTCAGAAACAGCTGCAGAAGATGGACGAGTATCCTTCACTCATCTCTGATCACGTCTAATCTAAAAAATATTAATACATTTTTACTAGGGCTGTCAAAAGATTAATCGCGATTAATCGCATCCAAAATAAAAGTTTGTGTTTACATAATATATGTGTGTGTACTCTGAAAAATACACACACAAGCATGTATATATTTAAGAAAAAAATATTATTTTTTATGTATAAAACATTTATATTTTTTTATATTATAGATTATATAAATGTATATACATGCAAATATTTCTTAAATATATACACAAATGTGTGTGTATTTATATATAAATAATAATTAACAGAGCACACACACACACATATATTATGTAAACACAAACTTTTATTTTGGATGCGATTAATCGCGATTCATCTTTTGACAGCCCTAATTTTTACACAACTAAAGCCAGTCTTAAACTACCTGCGAAATGCAACATTTAAATATTCATACAATTATTATTATATTATTGTTTATTAAACATAAAGCAATATAGACAGAATACTCATATTGCGATTTTTCATTTTATTTCTTTTTATGAATATTGCAATTTTTGTGATTTTTGGCAATTGTTTTTGCTTTTACAAACATGCCAGTGCACAAGAAGTGCATAACATAACATTTCACAATGAAATAACATTATTAACAACAGTATTAATAGCTTGATAAACACTACTGTAATAAACTGTCTTTAAAGGTCCTGTTCTTCGTGATCCCATTTTTCAAACTTTAGTTAGTGTGTAATGTTGCTGTTAGAGCATAAATAATACCTGTAAAATGATAAAGTTCAATGCCAAGCGAGATATTTTATTTAACAGAAGTTCCTTTTCAAAGCCTACAGCGAACGGCCGGTTTGTTCTACATCCCTGCACTTCCTGCTTTAATGACGTCAGTAGAGCAGTTTGTCGACTAACCTCCGCCCACAAGAATGCGCGAAAAAGGGGGCGTGGTCTTGTTGCTCCCTCGTGGAGAAGAGGAAGTGTTGCGTTCGGTTCGGTTGCGTTTGTCGCCATGTCATGTTATTTTCATCCCGGAATCAAATCACCTTTGTTTGGCCTTCAGGGGCTGTAGTTTGAGTTCATCTCCCCGTTATGGTAAGAGGCGTGACCTTTCCGGGCAACGTGCGCTAAGCTGCTGTCCAATCACAACACGGGAACCGCTGGCACAATCAGAACTCGTTACGTATTTCTGAAGGAGGGACTTCATAGAACAAAGAAATCCTCAAGCCGTTTTGAGGACAGTGAAAACAGCAGAATACAGATGAGTAAAGTGTGTGAAAAATACTGTGTTTTTTTACACATGAAACATGAACACATGTTATATTGCACACTGTAAACACAATCAAAGCTTCAAAAAACCACGAAAAACGGGACCTTTAAAGCTACACTGTGTGATATTTTCCCCCATCTAGTGGTGAACTTGTATATGACCATCCAGAGAATATTAGTTTCTGTTCCTCTCAATTCCGATTTCGTTTTAACTCCTACGGTGGCCGATTTAGTCCAAGATTAACATGGCTTCCAGTTCGACCTCGTCCACATTCTTCACGGTGCCATCGAGTGTTAAAACGCCAAAGGCGAAGCTTGAATTTACGGGTATGTCCCTCTTTGGCTAATGTACTTTCAAGATGGAGGGTCAACATGGCGACCGGCATTCGAACCCTCACCCGTATGTGTTTACAATGGCATATTATAAACATACGAGAATACTTTATTACTTGAAATAAGTAAATATACATTAATGAGCACACAAAGAACTAAGTGTTTTTAGCTAAGAATAAACTAAAAAAGTTACACAGTGTAGCTTTAAAACAGACAACATAAAATAAATTAAGGTTAACTAATCTAAATTCCAGTCATAACAATCAATAAACTTCAAAACGTTAAACTCACATCTGTGGTCGTGGTGTATTTTTATGCTGCGTTCACACCAAATGCGAATAGAGCGTCAAAATCGCATCTAGTTGGACGCTTAAACATTTTGAATCCATTCGCTTGTCCACAGTGAATTGGACTCGCGTATAAATCGAGCATTTGAAGCTAAATAGCCGCGTGTTCAAGGCGGTCCAGGAGACATATGTCATAAAAAAATATATTAAACATTAATAGCCACACAAATGTGGTCCAGGCAACGCCTATATTATCTTCACTGCATTTGTATTTAAATATCCTAAAAAAATAAAGTTATGAAACTTCTCTTTGCCCTCAGTCAAAACAATTTGGCAGACAACAAATTATAGATTCATGAGAGCAAAGATCGGCCGTTAGATCTACACAAGACGAACCCACTACAGGCCATTAGAGCCAGCGGCAGATGGCAGAAGGACTGGCCGACAAGATTAAACACAAGATAATTTTTTTTTTAAATAGGCGCTCTGTTTATAAATAAACCACAGATTTGAGCTTTAAACTACTACATTCTCACCTGAAAGTCTTAAAACTACATTTTGTGACACAATAGTAGTATTTTTAAATTATGCGGGGTTTCTCATCACGTCACTTCACCATGTGACCGCAGCGAGCAGGCTCCTGATTGGTTAACGCGGCGCGGATTGACGCCAAAGTTAAAATTTTTCAACTCGGGCGTCAGACGCGAATCCGCTTCAAACGCATGAATGCACAAAATCACCACTTGCGCGTATCGCGTCATTTGCCAATGTTTTTTTTAGGTAATGTAATCTCGTTAAAACAGAAAAATAAATTTGGTATCGTTCAGGAACCGGTATCATATCGGTATCAATATCAAACATTTCTGAACGATACCCAGCGTGTTTTCTGTGGTCTGCGAGTGGTTTCTTTGACTGTTTGTAGATACCTCCAGACGAGCGCTCTGCTCGCCAGCGATGCCAACCTGAGTGATGACGAGAGGAAGCACTTCTGCCAGGAGATCCTGACCTTCGCCAGTCAGGCCGCAGAGAGCAAAGGTCAGTGTGTTGACCACAGCTACAAGAGTCAGGACCGGTCACATGATGGATTCCAGCCTGTCTTTCCTCTTTTAGTGATCTTAAAGAGCGCGATGGATTGTAGGGCGATAGAAGATCCGTTAAATACACTGGAGCTAAACCATTTAGGACTTTATAGATCAGTAGCAATACTTTGTAATTGATACGGAACTTAATAGGTAACCAGTGTAGAGATGATAAAATTGGTGTTATATGATCATATTTTCTTGACCTAGTAAGAACTCTAGCAGCTGCGTTTTGGACTAACTGTAGCTTGTTTATTGATGATGCAGGACAACCAGCTAATAAAGCATTACAGTAATCTAGTCTCGAGGGCATGAATGTATGAACTAACTTTTCTGCATCAGAAATAGATAGCATGTTACGTAGCTTAGCAATGTTTCTAAGGTGGAAAAATGCCGTTCTTGTAACATATGAAATATGATTTTCGAAAGACAAGTTGCGGTCTAATATAACACCCAGGTCTCTTACTGTAGTGGATAAAGCGACAGGACATCCTTCCAAGTTAAAGTTGTATTGTGAGAGGTTTTGTGGGCAGTTTTTTGGACCAATAAGTAATACCTCCGTTTTATCTGAATTTAATAGCAGAAAATGACACGTCATCCAGTATTTAATATCTTCAACACACGCTGTCAGTTTAGATAATTTAGCGTTTTCATCTGGTCGTGATGAAATATATAATTGAGTGTCATCAGCATAACAGTGGAAATTAATTCCATGTTTTCTTATAATATTACCAAGTGGCAGCATATATATTGAGAATAGCAGAGGGCCTAACACGGATCCTTGCGGCACCCCATAGTCTACTGATCTTTGATTTTTCCCCATTTAGACAGACAAAATGGTAGCGGTCTGAACCAGTTTAATGCCTGTCCCTGAACACCAGTGTAATTTTGAAGTCGATCTAAGAGTATTTTATGATCTATAGTATCGAACGAATAATATAACAGTGTGTTGACCACAGCTACAAGAGTCAGGACAGGTCACATGATGTGTTTCCTCTTCCCTCACAGACGGGCGTGTTGCTCTGAGCATGAGCTCGTTCACGCAGCTTCACGAGTTGCGCTTCCGCCCCGCCTCAGCGCTGGTGCACGTGGGGGCCGTCCTGCAGCTGGAGCTGCACCTGTGCAGTCTGATGCCGGAGCCCGTGCGGGTGGAGCAGCTGACCGCCAGCATCCACTTCACCCTGGAGCAGCCCGGCACCACGGCCCAGAAACGGGCCGCCCAGAACCCGGACGGCACGGTCACCTTCCCTGCGGCCAGTCCGGCGTCCGCATCCCCGGCGCTGGAGCTGTGTGAGATCCAGGAGCTCAGCCCGTCTGAGAGCGGCCTGAGCACGGCCGGCGTGGTGTGTAAGAACATGCACCTGCTGATGCGCCGGCACGACAGCGCCACCTCTCTGGACACGCCCCACACTGCGCCCGCCGCCCTCGCTGTGGAAGACGGAGCGCAGATGCTGAAGGCCAGTGATGTCACTCTGTTGCCCGGCAACAACAGCATCGTCTTCACCGCACCAGTGAGAAGAAGCCTTTCATTTCAGCTGATTCTGGCCGGGGTTCAATCAATTAAAGCATGAAAATTGTAACGTTAAAAAAAAATTTTTAGAAAATAAAACGCGCACCAAATATGTATTTCAACGTAAAAATGTTACATGATGATAAATAATTGTAAATAAAGAAAAACTATATATAAACAAAATAAAACATTACTGTAACATTTAAATATAAACACAAAAATAAAACCCTTTCCAAAAATGTCTTAAATCCGAAAATGTAAAATTAAAATAACAAATTTTCAAATAAAACACAAAAAACGAAATCATAGAAATAGTAACATTTAATTTTTTTTAAATAAAGACATACAAAATAATTACATTTTTAAAAATGTAAAATTAAAATAAATAATTGTATTATTTATTATTTAACAAAATAAAACATTACTGTAATATTAAAATATAAACACAAAAATAAAACCCTTTCCAAAAATGTCTTAAATCCGAGAATGTAAAATTACTATAACAAATTTTCAAATAAAACACAAAAAAACGAAATCATAGAAATAGTAACGTTAAAAAAAATTTTTAGAAAATAAAACACTTACCAAATATGTATTTAATCGTAAAAATGTTACATGATGATAAATAATTGTAAAATATAAAAACTAAATATAAACAAAATAAAACATCACTGTAACATTAAAATATAAACATAAAAATAAAACCTTTTCCAAAAATGTCTTAAATCCGAAAATGTAAAATTAAAATAAACAATTTTCAAATAAAACACAAAAAATGAAATCATAAAAATAGTAACATTTAAAAATGTTTTCAATAAAAACATCCAAAATAATTACATTTTAAAAATGTAAAATTGAAAATAAATAATTGTAAAACATAAAAACTAAATATAAACAAAATAAAACATAAAACATTACTGAAAATTATTTAACATTAAAATATAAACACAAAAATAAAACCCTTTCCAAAAATGTCTTAAATCCGAAAATGTAAAATTAGAATAACTAATTTTCAAATAAAACACAAAAAATTAAATCATAGAAATAGTAACGTAAAAAAAAAAAATGTTAAAAATAAAACGCGCACCAAATATGTATTTCATCGTAAAAATGTTAAATGATGATAAATTATTGTAAAATATAAAAACTATATATAAACAAAATAAAACATTGTAACATTAAAATATAAACACAAAAATAAAACCCTTTCAAAAAAATTCTTAAATCTGAAAATGTAAAATTAAAATAACTAATTTTCAAATAAAACACAAAAAACGAAATCATAGAAATAGTAACATTTAAAAAAAATTAAAGACATCCATACATTTTAAAAATGTAAAATTAAAATAAATAATTGTAAAACATAAAAACTATATATAAACAAAATAAAACAAAACATTACTGAAAATTATTTTACATTTAAATATAAACACAAAAATAAAACCTTTTCCAAAAATGTCTTAAATCCGAAAATGTTAAATTAAAATAAACAATTTTCAAATAAAACACAAAAAATGAAATCATAAAAATAGTAACATTTAAAAATGTTTTAAATAAAAACATCCAAAATAATTACATTTTAAAAATGTAAAATTGAAATAAATAATTGTAAAACATAAAAACTATATATAAACAAAATAAAACATTACTGAAAATTATTTAATTGAAGTGTAAAATAAAAACCCAAAAATAAAACACTTTCCAAAAATGTCTTAAATCCGAAAATGTAAAATTAAAATAACTAATTTTCAAATAAAACACAAAAAATTAAATCATAAAAATAGTAACATTTAAAAAAAGTTATAAAATAAAACACTTACCAAAAATGTATTTAATCGTAAAAATGTAAAATTAAGATAAATAGTTGTAAAACATAAACACTATAGTAAAACAATAGTAACAATAAAATATAAACGTCCAAAATAAAACACTTACTAAAAATGTATTACATTTAAAAAATTTATTAAATCAGAAAATGTCAATTAAAAATAAATAATTGTAAAATATAAACACTAAAAATAGACTTTTAGACATTCTAAAAATGTATTAAATCAGAAAATGTAAAAAAAAAAAAAATAGAAATAATAGAAAAAGTAACGATTAAAATAAATAAATATAAAATAAACACTTTCTAAAAATCTGAAAATTTAAAAATATAATAAATGATTAAAAAATCAAGAACTGTCCTTTATCTGTGTGCCAAATTTCATAACTTTCGCGCAAGCGGTTCTATGAGCTGCCATAGACTCGAGAGCGGAATAATAATAATAATAAAAATGCTAACGTTGTTCAGTTGTTGAAATATGATCATATTTTAGGTAAAAGAGTTTTGACTGACCAAACCGTTTGGGAATCTCTGGATTGTGGGATAATTTCACATGATCTCCACTTGGGATGCAACACTACAGTTAGTCCACAGTTCAATACACACCTCGGTTTTTAACCACGGTTTTAGGTTTCGTTCGGTTTTTTGCTATTCTATTCTTAGGCGACAGGAACAGCGAGAGGTTAAGGAGAAAAAAGACTATTTTTTATTGCAATACTCTTTCTTTATTTTACTTAAAATAATTGAAAACCCTTACTTAAACTTAAAACTTTACTTAAAAAAAACCCTTGTATTCCTAGTGTATTGGATAATATAAAATAAATATACATATAGATTGTAAAAATAAAACACTATAGACTTCACTATAAAATATACACTGATTAGCTACTGTATTAGTTCTTCAGTCAAGAGCAGAGAGTGATTTTCTCTTTGTCTTTTGTTGTTGTATTAACATTAAAGGGATAGTTCATTCAAAAATGAAAATTCTGTCATCGAGAAATTAATACAGGTTTGAACAATATTAGAGTGAGTAAATAATGACATCATTAGAGGTGAACTGTCCCTTTAAGGACGGCGTGTTCACTATAGGCTGCGCTGCTGTCAATTAAAGACCTGCACACATCTAATATACACACACACACACCGACTTTACTTTCACTTTAGACATAACCGACTGTGTTTATGTTAACCTTGTGTGTATTTGACAGTATTAGCGCAGTAAGACGACTATTAGTCCAGTAATCACGTGTT
>NC_137112.1:2142149-2167149 GCF_949357685.1 Gobio gobio | reverse complement strand
ATTTCACCCTCTTTTTTTAATACCTATGTCATTATACACATTTGTGTCCTGATATTTCACAAAAACATGCCCACACACACACACACACACACACACACACTCACTGAATGACAGCTGAAACTGAAGTGATGTGTGGGTGTGTGTGTGTGTGTGTGTGTGTCTCAGAGCTGGTGGGTGAGAGTGCTCTGTCCATCCAGTCGTCTGAGAAGGTGACGAGCATCTCTCTCCCTCTGACTCCGCCCTATCACACGCTGGAGTTCCTGCTGGAGGTGCTGTGCCACATCCCATCATGCCCAGCGCGGGCGGAGCACCTTACCAACGGCCAGATCAGTCACCGCGCCCGCAGCAGAGCGCGCTTCAACAGCGGAGCGGCCGTCATCGACCAGAAGGTTCGACACACACACACACACACACACACCACATTATATCAGCCGTACTAATACATATTAAAAATATATATATATAATTTGCTCCTATTTTCAAACAAATCCGACCTATGCAATAACTCAACTGTATGTGTGTGTGTGTGTGTGTGTGTGTGTGTGTGTGTGTGTGTGTGTGTGTGTGTGTGTGTGTGTGTGTGTGTGTGTGTGTGTGTGTGTGTGTGTGTGTGTGTGTGTGTGTGTGTGTGTGTGTGTGTGTGTGTGTGTGTGTGTGTGTGTGTGTGTGTGTGTGGACTGGTAATCCCTACGTTATGGGGACAAAATGTCCCCACAAAGATGGCAATATCCGAAATCCTCATCCTTGTGGGGACATTTTTAGGTCCCCATGAGGAAAACATCTTATAAATCAGACTAAGTGATGTTTTTTGAAAATTGTAAAAATGCAGAATGTCTCCTGTGATGGGTTTAGGGGCAGGGGCAGTTTGTGTGTGTGTTAGAGCCCGACTGATATATTGGCCGGCCGATATTAGGCATTTTCCAAACTATCGGTATCGGCATTTATAATAGCCGATAAATGAATATTAAAAAAAAAAAAAAAAAACGGACGAAACACCGCTCAACCACATTATGAGTGTTGGCGTTTCATAGTTTGTCCACCAGAGGGCGCTCTACAACGTGCAGATTGGCAACACACCAGCTGATCCAGCTGAGCTGAGTCATGCTGCGCCGCCAACATTCACAACAGATCATCCGTGAAGTGCATGGTAAGGCGGCAACTGTCACGAGACATACATTGCTTGAATAACAATCAAAAGAGCATCTCCATCAGTTCTCTTCACTCAAATAAACATGACAAAATTCGTGACTGCCAAGTCCAGTTTTGCTGTTACATGTAAGCCAAGAGTGAAACAGAATTAGCTTACGTCAGGTTGTTCCAGTATAGACTGACTGTCAGTTTAACTCAGACTGAATAAGATTCTTTAATAGTGTGACAGTTTGACAGGATGAGACGTATCATCTCTCCCCTGCCCGTTATTTAGAAAAAAGTATGTTTTACAATATTTTTGCAGTCCATTTCTAAAGCTAGACTTGAGCTAACCACAAAGCTAGCTAATGCCATGGCTATCAGTGGGAGACCGCTAACCTGTAACATGCGCTTGGAAATCACAACAAACTTTTTCTGCCTACATAAAGTAATGATTACTGTATTTATAACTAGTATATTTGTAGTTCCAGTCCCTGCATTGTAAGTTAGGCTCGTGAGGAGTGAAGGAAAGTGTTGCTGACTTCGTTCAGACGCAGCATTAGCGAGTCACATGATGGGTTTACTGCATCATCATCAGTAGAAGATTTTAGAAAACAGGCAGAAAATGATTGAAAATGGTTTGTTGTTGTTTGATGGATAGAATTAAAAGAGTGCATGTAAAGGGATAAGCAAGTTGAAATTGTAATTAAGCCAACTCATATTTATACTGTATATAGTTTATATTTTGCTGTTATTGTTATTTATCAGAACTTAACTGAATATTTTTTTCCAGTCTTGCTCAGTTATATTTATGAAGCTTACCACATCTATTAATACTATATAGATTTTTTTTTGTTTTTGTTATTTTGTTTTCGTCCAAAGGACGTTTTATATCTTAAGTTTATATTTTTATACATTTTATTTATCAGAACTATATTTTTATGCTCCTCTGTTCTGTTGTAACAATAAAACAAACAAGTTTATTTTCAAACGGCATTATCATTTTATATTAGAGAGGCTGAGGGATCATGAATAACTACAAATAAGTATATAATATAATATATATCGGCCGATATATCGGAATATCGGATTTTTAAATCACCAAATATTTGTATCGGTATCACCCTTAAAAATCCTTTATCGGTCGGGCTTTAGTGTGTGTGTGTGTGTGTGTGTGACGGGTAGGTTTAGGGGCAGGGGCTGTGTGTGTGTGTGTGTGTGTGTGTGTGTGTGTGTGTGTGTGTGTGTGTGTGTGTGTGTGTGTGTGTGTGTGTGTGATGGGTAGGTGCAGGGGCAGTGTGTGTGTGTGTGTGTGTGTGTGTGTGTGTGTGTGTGTGTGTGTGTGTGTGTGTGTGTGTGTGTGTGTGTGTGATGGGTAGGTTTAGGGGCAGGGGCAGTGTAAGGTGATAGAATATACAGTATGTACGGTATAAAAACCATTACACCTATGGAAAGTCCCCATAAAACATGAAAACCCAACGTGTGTGTGTGTGTGTGTGTGTTGCAGGTGTCTGTCGACTGTCCCTGGTCCATTTACTCCACGCTGGTCTCGCTCACCTTCCACGTGCCCTTCAAAGTCAAACACTCGCTGCTGTCTGCAGGACGGAGGTACTGACCCTTCATGACCCCTCACTGTTACTATAGGAACCAGGGGTCTGATGTGTTTCCTGTGTGGTTTCATCCCGACAGGAAGTTCATCCAGGTTTGCCTTCAGAATGTATCGGACACTAACTTTCAGCTGACCAATCAGACGCTGGTGGAGACTCAGCAGACGCCATCGCTGGAGCTGCTCTCTCTCAACACTAAAGCGCACAGCGTGAGTCTGAACACACACTCACTGACACACACACACACACACACACACACTGACACTCTCTCACACACACACTCACACACTCTCTCACACACACAAACACACACACACACACACACACACTCACTGACACTCTCTCACACACACACACACACTCACTGACACTCTCTCACACACACACACACACACACTGACACTCTCTCTCACACACACACACACACACACACACACACACTCACTGACACACACACACACACACACACACACACACACACACACACACACACACACACACACACTGACACTCTCTCACACACACACACACACACACACACACACACACACTCACTGACACACACACACACACACACTCACTGACACTCTCTCTCACACACACACACACACACACACACACACACACACACACTCACTGACACTCTCACACACACACACTCACTGACACTCCCACACACACTCTCTCACACACACACACACACACACACACACACGCAATCTCTCTCTCTCTCAACACTAAAGTGACTTTTTTTTTTTACCACCACTTAGACTTTTCAAATCCTGTCCCCAATTGTTGTGTGTGTTCATATACCAAGTACCAATAAAGTCGCCAAGTTTCGGACCATTCCGATGACGCTACGATTTTTTTTTTTTTTTTATAAAACGCAAGATCCACTATAGTGGTAAAAATGTGCTATTGTGTGATAAAAATGCTCAATGTGTCCACCGGATGGCACTGATCTCATTTAAAAAATTGCTTTCATGAGGCCTAGGCTTGACTCTAAAATGAAATACAGCTTTAATAAAAATTAAAAAAAAATTATATATATATCAAGTAGGGATGCACCGATCCACATTTTTTCACTTCCGATCCCGATACCTGAATTTGGATATCGGCCGATACCGATACTATTCCGATACCAGAGCTGTGTTTGCTTTAATATTATTATTATTATTATTATTGTTGATTTTATATGATGCTGACATAAACTCCACTCAACAGGCAAGTATGATATGAACATAATAGTGACCCAAATTATCACGGTTATCAATTTATATTTGAAAATCAACAAACAAAAAATAAATCAAGCAGCTCTAAGCATTTTTTTAAGCTAGATTCTGTGGGATTTCCTTCCTTATAATGGCCGTCGTCAATGGCAACGCATAATGCATAAATCTCTAATATTGTATCTGTAAATATATTCTCAAGCAATATTCTCATCAGTGTTCAGCTATGACACATTTAAATCTAGCATATTTTGTGTAAGAGCCCATACAGGATTCTTATATTTTCATATGATTTGACAGTTTATTTGATTAAATATCAAAAATCCAAAAGGTGTGCATCATACCTAACACCTAGATGAACACTTTACAGTCAGTTTTATGACTAAGTCATTCTCTTCAAATGCCATTTAAGTTAGAAACGTGTATAACGTTACCAATGTTGTATGTAACTTTAGAGACGGTCCCTAGATTCGCGAACGTCAAGCCAACCCAATGCCAGTCATATCAGATGCGCTGTGGTTCTGCTGGGTTTTGTTTGAAACTATTTTCGGTGCTGAAATATAACAAAAATTGTCAATCACTTTATGATGAATGAATCTCCTGCGTGCATCGCTCGTTTATCTCTGCTTTGAGTGTAGATTTCAGCGAGAGTGAGAGCGGCGCGCGCTCTGAACAATACGCTAATCTGAACGCCTCTGATTATCATATCAGATAACATCAATATAAACACGTGTGATTGGTTATAATGCGCAACGTGATTATAACAGATGGCTTTTGAGAAGACCATAATAAGTTCAAAGTGGCTGGTGTGAGTGTTACACAGCCGAAATACCCGCAGATGGCGATTGTTAATGTCAAGCCCTGATTATTATCTCTTAAGTCACCCTAGTCTTGTCTGCTTTTGTAAATGTTTGATTGCGTTCGTTGTGTTGTACGACGCGAGGGAGCTTCCACCTCTCTGAATTACGGTTTTGCAAACATTGTCTTGCTCTGCGGTGTTTCCAGTGTGAAGTATTTCCACACAGCTGACATGTTGGCTAGCCACAATGCTGCTCAATGCTATCCTGCTGCAAACTGCGGAATGGATTTCCTGAGTGGGGCGTGTCTCATAACTCTGTGTCTCATTGAGGCGCGCCTCCGTTCAGGAAATCCATTCCATAGTTTGCAGCCAGCTAGCAGACAAGCCGGCGGGAATCACTTTTGGAAAGCGCAGACGTGGCTCATGGGTATCGGATTTCTCCGCAGGTTGGATCGGGAAAATCCAATAAGTGAATTAAGCTGGTATCGGTCCCGATACCGATACTGGATCGGATCGGTCCCATCCCTAATATCAAGGAACGAAAACAAAAAACGGAAATGAATGAAATTTTAAGAGGAACAAGAACGAAAACAAAATCAAAATAAATTTGAATCGTTCTGAACAGAAACGTTCATTTGAAATGACCATTAACCGGTTAATAACGTTATTTTATTGTTCTCTTTAATATTTTAATTTGGCAGTGGCCAGTAATGAATAGAGTAGTCCAGCATGTTTAAATAAGCAGTACGGACTTTAAGCTCAAATAGTCTGATTTAGGCTAGTTTGTGGATTTCATTTAAGCCTGTCCAAGTAGGCTATAGCATCTATCAAACATTTGTCCTATAGTCTTTCAGATGGCCAATACAGCTCAATGTAGAGACGGCTGATGCTTGTATTAAATGGTGTTATATTGCATTAAATGATCGAGCTTTATTAGCTGACTGAATTTGATTATGTGATTGCGCAGTGTTTGCTTTGAAATGACCAGCATTAAAAGAGCAATGGTTATCCAGTTTATTTATTCTTTATTCATGCAATTTTTAAAACAAGTCGTGTTGAAAAAAAAGTTATGTACAAAGAATGTTCTCACTCTTCTGAAAAGATTCGGCATATAAAGGCCACTTTCAGCTCATTAAAACAGCTCAATATTTGTGTCCTGCTGTTTATGCTGTTATTAATGCATGTATTTCTGTTGTGGTTTTAAAAATGTTATGAAATAAATATTCAAGTTTAATTATCATGCGTTATATTATCATTGAGTGAGCAAATACATATTTGTTTAAAGTATAGGCTAAATTAAAATAACGTTATTAACCGGTATTTTTTCATATCAAACCGTTTTCGGAACAGTAATGTTTATTGAGGAACGCAAAAACGGAAACGCTATAATATCGATTCTGCTCGGAGTGAACCCATTGATATTTTTTTTACGTTTTTAAGCCCTGATACATATATATATACATTTTGTATTATATTCAATGGGAAAAAATGAGCCATAATTATTGCATAAATATTAATTATAAATCATAAAATTATCTCAAAACACCAAAAAAGAAAAGAAAAAATATTATTGAACAAAAATATATTTTTTTGATTTTACTCAAATCTCATTTTTGACCCGAAGTTCCTGAGTGTGACATAAATGAAGACCCCCGGAGGGTTAACTGTCCCGCTGTAATTGATCTGTGTGTGTGTGTGTGTGTGTGTGTGTTCAGCTGGTGTTCCGTCAGCAGTGTGTGTTCAGCGTGTGGGAGCTGCGCTGGAGTGGTGTGCCGCCCGTCTCTCTGGAGTGTGTGTTCTCCGCCATCTTCGCTCCCGCAGACGCGCCGGACGCCGCGCTCAAGCCCTACAGCTACGAGTTCAGCCTGGAGAGAGTTTCGGTGAGTCTCCGCAGATCAACGGCGCAGCGATTTAAAGAGACAGTTCACCCAAAAATAAACATTAGCCCATCATTTACCCTCCCTCAGCTCATCTGAGGTGTGTGTGACATTCTCTCAGACGAATAAAATCTGAGTTATATTACAAAAGTCCAGCTAATCCACGCTTTATAATAGCAGTAATAGTTGCTCTGTTTTTGAAGTCCATAAAAAGCAGGGTTCCCACTCGTCCTGGAAAACCTGGAAAATTAATGACAAATTTTCCAGTTCTGGAAAACACATGGAAAATTAGATAAAATGTTAAATGTCCTGGAAAATCTTGTTGTTGTCTGGGAAAATTCTTTAAAAAAAAGTTATTTCTTTAGCCGAGTATAAAGAGTTTATCGCTGGCCCAAACAATTAGCGCTAGCTGCAGAAAGCACATGTTCAGGAATGCTGAGTTTGATGCGTGTGAGTAGTGTTTGAATAATGATGCTTAGTCTTGTGTTGCCACTTGCAGCGTTAGCTAATGCTAATGCTATAACTGCTCAGTGAGTTGTTTACTCGTAAGCTGCTCCCTAATCACATCATTTTGATATAAAGTCACATTTGTGTGTTATAAAGTCAGAATTGCAAGATATAAACTCACAAGTCTTTTCTTCACAATTGACTTTTTTGCACAGTTGCGAGTTTATATCTTGCTCTTCTGACTTCTTTTCTCAGAATTGCGAGATCTAAACTGCAATTGCAAGTTATAAAGTCCAATTCTGAGGAAAAAAGAATTGCGACATTTTTTGCGTTTATATCACAAATATGTAAACTCGCAATTGCGAGAGTCAGAATAGCGAGATAAAAAGTCACAATTACCATTTCTTTCTATTCTGTGGTGTAAACAAGCTTCCATTGTCATAATGTGTGATTTAAGAGCTCATATTGAAAAATGCTGGATTGTTAAGTAATGACAATAAACTGGACAGCTTTTAGAGACTTAGAAAGCAATATTTGGCGTGATCCTTGTCTTTTATCCTGCCGTAGTAAAATTGAAAATGTCCTGGAAAATGGTTGCTGAAAAAGAGTGGGAATCCTGAAAAAGTGCATCTGTCCGTCATATAACTGCTCCAGCGGCTCTGAGGTGTTAATAAAGGCCTTCTGAAGCGAATCAACGCGTTTGTGGAAGAAAAATATCCATATTTAAAACTTTATACAGTAAACTTTCGGCCTCCGCCTTCTGTGGAAAAGTGTTGAGTGTTGAAAGTGAAACTCCAGATGTGTTCGTGACGTCATGACCTGAGTGTTATTCTTTCCATCCGCAGGGGAACTTTATACACTTCCATAAATTGAACAGGAAAGGCCGAAAGTTTACTTGATAAAGTTTTAAATATGGATATTTTTCTCACACAAACGCATCGATTCGCTTCAGAAGGTCTTTATTAACACCCCAGAGCCGCTGGAGCAGTTATATGACGGACAGATGCACTTTTTATGGACTTCAGAAACAGAGCAACTATTACTGCTATTATAAAGCTTGGATTAGCCTGGACTTTAGTAATATAACTCAGATTATATTCGTCTGAGAGAAGAATGTCACACACACCTCAGATGACTTGAGGATGAGTAAATCATGGGCTAATTTTCATTTTTGGGTGAACTGTCCCTTTAACGTCTTGTGTGTGTGTGTGCGTGTGCGTGTGCGTGTGCGTGTGCGTGTGTGTGTGTGTGTGTGTGTGTGTCAGACTCTGTACAGCGTGCGAGCGGAGATCCGTCCGGATGCAGATGAGCACTGCCGCACCGGCGCCCTCTGCAGGCTGGAGGTGTCTCTCACACGCCTCACAGAGCCCTGCGACACGGACCAATCAGAAGAGGAGTTCAGCGAGAGCGAAGGCCTGCGCACGTCACGCCTCATGTATGAAGGTACGACACGCTCACACGTATGACCACATGCTTACAGACCGGGCTCAGTGAGCTGATGAAAAGATAAACATTTATAAATAAATCATTCAATATCGTAAATCATTTTAAAATATTACATTAAAAAAAATCATTAACACATTTAATATTTTCCAAGTTGGTGTTTGTGAGTTAATGAAAAACGCATAATATTTAAATTATAAAAATGTCAAATTAGTTAATCAATTAATAATTGTAAATATTACAAACAAAAATAAATCATAAAAATTATATTTCATGTTTTCCAAACTGAGGTTTTGTGGGTTAATGAAAAACTAATAATTACATTTAAAAAAGGCAAATAAATGAATAAATCATTAAAAAAATTACCAATAAAAAATAAATCACTAACAAAAAACATGAAATATTTTATGTGTTTTTCAAACTGGGGTTTGTGATTTAATGAAACGCTAATAATTAATACAATTTTAAAAAATGTCAATTGAATAAATAAATCATTTTAAAATTTACCAATAAAAATAAATCATTAACAAAACAAAAAAAAGAAATATTATGTTTTTCCTGCTGATGTTTGTGAGTAAATGGAAAACTAATAATAACTTGTACAAATGTTAAATTAATTATTACATCATTTTAAAATATTACAACAACAACAAAAAAAAAAAATATATTTTTTTTTTCCAAAATGGGGTTTGTGGGTTAATGAAAAAGTAATTAAATTAAAAAAAATGGCAAATTAATAAATCATTTAAAAAAATGTACTTAATAAAAATAAATCATAACAAACAAGAACTAATTTTTGTGAGTTAATAATAAACTAGTAATTAATTAAATCTTAAAAATTTCAAATTAATGAGTAAATCATTTTAAAATATTACTAAAATAAATCACTAACAAAAAAAAAATATATATATATATATTTTTGTTTCAAAATGGGGTTTGTAAGTTAATAAAAAACGAATAATAATAAAATCATACAAATTTTAAATTAATGAGTAAATAATTTACAAATATTACAAATAAAAAGAAATCATTAACAAATCAAATCATAAAAATGACACATTAATTAATAAATAATTACAAAAAATTACAAATAAAAATAAACGTGAAATAATATTATGTGTTTTCAAAATGAGGTTTGGGGGTTAATAAAAAACTAATAATTACATTTTTAAAAAGGCAAATTAATAAATAAATAATTTACTAAAAGCATTGTTGTGTGTGTTTTAGGTTTGTGAGTTCATGAAGAGCTAATACTAATAAAATCATTTAAAAAAAAAATGTATGAATAAATAATTTTAAAATATTACAAATAAAAATAAATCACTAACAAAAAAAACATGAAATATTTTGTTTTTCAAGCTGGAGTTTGTGAGTTAAAATGAATAAAATCATAAAAATGTTAAATTGATTCATAAATTAAAATGATTTAATTTTTAATAATAATTGTATAATATTACAAACAAACATAAATCATAAAAATATATATTATGTTTTCCAAACTGAGGTTTGTGAGTTAATGAAAAACTAATAATAATTTTAAAAAAGGCAAATTAATAAATAAATCATTTTAAAATGTTACAAATTTAGAGTTAATGAAACGCTAATAATAATAAAATCATAATGTCAAATTATTGAGTAAATCATTTAAAAATATTACAAATAAAACCAACAAAAAAGCATGAAATATTTTGTTTTCCAGCTGGAGTTTGTGGGTTAAGAATAAATTAGTAATTAATTAAATCTTAAAAATGTCAAATTAATGAGTAAATCATTACAAATAAAAATAATTTACTTATAATTAATCATTCCTGTGACAGATGAATTTTGCATCGTTTTGTTTGTATTTTAAATTTTAATTAATGATATATAAATCTGCAGTAATTATTTGCATTATAATGACAATGGAATAAAATAATGGAGTGTCACTCCAAAGGACGTCAGCTTATTAAACATTCGCGCGTGTGTGTGTGTGTGTGTGTGTGTGTCTGCAGTGATCGACAACCACAGTAACTGGGCGGTGTGTGGCAAGAGTTCAGGGGTCGTGTCTATGCCGGTCGCTGCCATGGCGACGCACAAGGTTCAGATGGAGGTCATGCCGCTGTTCGCGGGTCAGCTGCCCTTCCCCAACATACGTGTGTTCAAGTACCTGCCCCATCACGCCAGCGCCGCCCTGCCGCCCGACACAGGTCACATGACCACACTGACACGCATTACACCTTCACCTTTCAGGCCCCAATTCTCATGAGTCGGGATTTATGATTTCACACCTATCAAAAGTGCTAATCAAATGAATTCATAAAACAGTTTAATACATTAAAACAATATGCAATCAAATGAAAATACATCAAAAACTTTGCATTTTTATTATTTTTTATTTAATTTTAATTATTTAAATTTATTTTATTTTTATTCAGTGCTGCACAACAGAATAATCAAATTAATTCATAAAACTTGAACAGTTTAATAATTAAAAAATCCAATCAAATGGAAATATATCAAAACGTTTTAAAAATTATTTTTTATTTATTTGTTGTTGTTTTTTTTATTCAGTGTTACACAACAAAATAATCAAATTAATTAATAAAGTTAAAAAAAGTTTTAATATGCAATCAAATGGAAATGCATCAAAAACGTTGCATTTTATTATTTTTTATTTAATTTTTATTATTTTTATTTATTTTATTTTTATTATTTTTATTCAGTGTTGCACAACAGAATAATCAAATTAATTCATAAAGTTTAATATTTTAAAAAAAATGTAATCAACTGAAAATACATCAAAACATTTAATTTTTATTATTTACTATTTTTATTATTTTCATTTAATTTTTTAATATTTTTTATTTTATTTTTTATTCTTATTCAGTGTTAAACAACAAAATAATCAAAATAATTCACGAAGTTTAATATTTAAAAATAAAATGCAATCAAATTGAAATGTATCAAAATGTTGCATTTTTATAATATTATTTAATTATTGTTATTATTAATTACATTTTTATTTATTATTTTATTATTCAGTGCTGCACAACAGAATAATCAAATTAATTCATAAAACAGTTTAATAATAATTTTTAAAAATGCAATCACATGGAAATATATCCAAACATTGAAGAAAATAAATAAAAATAATAAGAAAGCAGTGTTGCAGAGGTTTACTGTATTAAAACATGATCTAGATTGTGTGATATTCCTTAAATTATATTTATTATTAATTTGAGAAGTACATTCTGTCATCAATGTCTTATGGTTTGTATTGATTCATCTAAGTGAGTCGTTTGATTTGGTTTGTATTTATTTATTTATTCATCGGAGTGAGTCGTTTGATTCGGTTTGTATTGATTCATCTGAGTGAGTCGTTTGATTCGGTTTGTATTTATTCATCTGAGTGAGTCGTTTGATTCGGTTTGTATTGATTTATTTATTCATCTGAGTGAGTCGTTTGATTTGGTTTGTATTGATTCATCTAAGTGAGTCGTTTGATCAGTTTGTATTGATTAATCTGAGTGAGTCGTTTGATTCGGTTTGTATTGATTCATCTGAGTGAGTCGTTTGATTTGGTTTGTATTGATTTATTTATTCATCTGAGCGAGTCATTTGATTTGGTTTGTATTGATTCATCTGAGTGAGTCGTTTGATTTGGTTTGTATTGATTTATTTATTCATCTGAGCGAGTCATTTGATTTGGTTTGTATTGATTCATTTATTCATCTGAGTGAGTCGTTTGATTCGGTTTGTATTGATTAATCTAAATGAGTCGTTTGATTCGGTTTGTATTGATTCATTTATTCATCTGAGTGAGTCATTTGATTCAGTTTGTATTGATTCATCTCAGTGGTTTGATTCAGTTTGTATTGATTAATCTGAGTGAGTGGTTTGATTGGGTTTGTATTGATTAATCTGAGTGAGTGGTTTGATTCAGTTTGTATTGATTAATCTGAGTGAGTGGTTTGATTCAGTTTGTATTGATTAATCTGAGTGAGTCGTTTGATTCGGTTTGTATTGATTCATCTGAGTGAGTCGTTTGATTCAGTTTGTATTGATTAATCTGAGTGAGTCGTTTGATCTGGTTTGTATTGATTAATCTGAGTGAGTCGTTTGATCTGGTTTGTATTGAATAATCTGAGTGAGTCGTTTGATTCGGTTTGTATTGATTAATCTGAGTGAGTCGTTTGATTCAGTTTGTATTGATTAATCTGAGAGAGTCGTTTGATTCGGTTTGTATTGATTAATCTGACTGAGTCGTTTGATCTGGTTTGTATTGATTAATCTGAGTGAGTCGTTTGATTCAGTTTGTATTGATTAATCTGAGTGAGTCGTTTGATTCAGTTTGTATTGATTAATCTGAGTGAGTCGTTTGATCTGGTTTGTATTGATTAATCTGAGTGAGTCGTTTGATTCAGTTTGTATTGATTAATCTGAGTGAGTCGTTTGATTCAGTTTGTATTGATTAATCTGAGTGAGTCGTTTGATTCAGTTTGTATTGATTAATCTGAGTGAGTCGTTTGATTCAGTTTGTATTGATTAATCTGAGTCGTTTGATTCAGTTTGTATTGATTAATCTGAGTCGTTTGATTCAGTTTGTATTGATTAATCCGAGTCGTTTGATTCAGTTTGTATTGATTAATCTGAGTCGTTTGATTCGGTTTGTATTGATTAATCTGAGAGAGTCGTTTGATTCGGTTTGTATTGATTAATCTGAGTGAGTCGTTTGATCTGGTTTGTATTGATTAATCTGAGTGAGTCGTTTGATCTGGTTTGTATTGAATAATCTGAGTGAGTCGTTTGATTCAGTTTGTATTGATTAATCTGAGTGAGTCGTTTGATTCAGTTTGTATTGATTAATCTGAGTGAGTCGTTTGATTCAGTTTGTATTGATTAATCTGAGTGAGTCGTTTGATTCAGTTTGTATTGATTAATCTGAGTGAGTCGTTTGATTCAGTTTGTATTGATTAATCTGAGTCGTTTGATTCAGTTTGTATTGATTAATCTGAGTCGTTTGATTCAGTTTGTATTGATTAATCTGAGTGAGTCGTTTGATTCAGTTTGTATTGATTAATCTGAGTGAGTCGTTTGATCTGGTTTGTATTGATTAATCTGAGTGAGTCGTTTGATCTGGTTTGTATTGAATAATCTGAGTGAGTCGTTTGATTCAGTTTGTATTGATTAATCTGAGTGAGTCGTTTGATTGGGTTTGTATTGATTAATCTGAGTGAGTCGTTTGATTGGGTTTGTATTGATTAATCTGAGTGAGTCGTTTGATTCAGTTTGTATTGATTAATCTGAGTCGTTTGATTCAGTTTGTATTGATTAATCTGAGTCGTTTGATTCAGTTTGTATTGATTAATCTGACTCGTTTGATTCAGTTTGTATTGTTTGATTCAGTTTGTAGTGATTCATCTGAGTGAGTCGTTAGATTCAGTTTGTATTGATTAATCTGAGTGTTTTGATTGCGATGATCACGATCTGTGTTTGCGTCCGCCAGACTCGTGTGTGGAGAACGACAGCCTGTCTCTGCTGGACAAGGCCCTGGAGGAGCAGGGGGACACGGCGAGCCTGCGGAGCCGCGGGAGCGTCCAATCGCTGGGCGAGCAGCAGCCGCGGGGCGTCCCCTTACCCAAACGCCAGGCCTTCGGGCCCGGGCAGGTGTTCAACGGCACGCAGGGGCGCCAGGTGCTCGTGCTGCCCGCCTCCGACCATCACGTGCTGGAGGTCAACGTCACATGACCCCGAGGGACGGCCCCGGACGCCCATCTCAGCCGGACGCTCGGACACGGGTCGCCTGTGCGGCCGCACTTCAACTGGACTTCATTTTTACTCCGTCACGCACTTAACCTGAGAGACACTCGACGGCATCCCTCAGACATCCCATAATGCCTTGCAGCCCCCCCTCTCCGTGCTCAGGTGTGTGTGTGTGTGTGTGTGTGTGTTGATGAGAGCGCCACCTGCTGTACATACTGTTCAATACATAGATGATATTTAAAGAGAACAAACACACACTGGGATTTCTGGGATTTCCATTTTCAACTTTTTTATTTTTTTGAAGGTTTCCGGGGAAACGACATCATTGATGTGACATTTGCGCTTTATTGACACTGTTGTTCGAACACGCCCCTTCCTGCTGACATCACATGATTGACATGTCGCAGAATGAACGACAATAAACGTTGTTTTTGTTTCATGCATTGTGGGAAACAGTCATATTTCAGTCCAGAAGCAGGACCGGTTCGGCTGCTCATGACCGGTTAATCCCTGGAGTGGGAACAACCTCAATATAAATATCTTTATTATTATTTGTCATTCATAAATCATAAGTAAACATCACACTGGTCTTTTATAATCCCAAAAACTGGATTTTTATATTAAAATTATAGAAGAAAATGATATATCTATATCATCATTTTCATTTTTTCAAGACTATTGTTTTCAATAATATTAATATTCAATAATTTTTGGGGAAATGTGTTTTGTCATAATGCACAAAATCATAATGGTTAAAAAAAAAGTTTAAAAAGAAATTTAAAAATGTCTTGATTTTGGGGTGAAATATGAGCTGTGTGTGTGAGAGAGATGGTGTGTGTGTGAGAGAGATGGTGTGTGTGTTTGTGTGTGTGAGTGAGTGAGAGAGTGTGTGCGTGCGTGTGTGAGAGAGTGCGTGTGAGAGAGAGAGTGTGTGTGTGTGTGTGTGAGAGAGATGGTGTGTGTGCAAGAGTGTGTGCGTGCGTGCGTGCGTGCGAGAGAGAGTGTGTGTGAGAGAGAGTGCGTGTGTATGTGCGTGTGAGTGTGCGTGTGAGTGTGTGCGTGAGAGTGTGCGTGTGAGAGTGTGTGCGTGTGAGTGTGTGCGTGTGAGAGTGTGTGCGTGTGCGTGTGAGAAAGTGTGAGTGTGAGTGTGTGTGTGATGGTCACAGATGTTTGTCTCTACAGTCTGTCAGGAAGGAAGTGGTTTCGGGCTGGTTCGTTTGACCCTGTGAACACTAACGAGTGTGTGTGATTGGATCACACGGATCTCCTGTGCCGTTCAGGAGGAAGTGATGCGAGGGAAGCCTCAGCTGTGAATGGGTGCTTTAGTCCGTCTCTGTCTCGTGTGTGTGTGTGAGGATCCACTGCGCACTATTTATTTGTTTTCCTCTGGACGGGGTCAGGTGATTCTCACTCGCTTCGGGTGTCCGGCGGGACGTTTGTAAATTGTCAATCAAACATCACAGATTGTATTTAGATTATTTAAATGAGAAGAATATGTACGCATTATACAACTGAGAATATACATATGTTTTAAAAGGGTGTTGTCTTGTTTTTCCATCAATAATGATTGAACAGATCCTCCACATTCAGGCGTCACCTTTAAATAATACTTAAAAACTCTAAATTCAGTGTTTTATATTTCTCTGAAATGACTAATGGTGGATTCATTTATGTTGTATTTCTGTTTTAGTTAGCATATCAGGTTAAGCTAAAGCTCCAATTATTTTTTTCTTTTTTTTTTCTAAAGCTCCAAATACGTTTGTTTAGTTATTTCAGTTAAGATTGATTTAATTTCAAGTAATTCATATTTTTTATGGTTTTAGTGAGCTATTATATCCTCACTATGATTTAATTGGGAATTAAATTAAATACAGTTTATTGTGTAACCAAAAACGTATAAATAACGCGTGACTTTTAATTATAAACAAGCTGGAAATACACCGGGACTCTTATTTTGAAATGTCCGCGACGGCTCATTCAAGTTCAGATGAGGAGATCAAATATGCGTCGTTCCAACAGTCTAAATCATATTACTATATAAACACGGTAAAGTAAACATCAGCATGAGTTCATAAACATAACCTGTCATAAATGTGTGTTATTGATTGATTGAGCCGCTCTGAGGCGCTGTCGCGTGAGCCTGGAGAAGCTCAACAGCTCCGTGTTTTCCCGCCGTTACAGTTCAAATGAGCGCGTCCGTTACACAGGACACCAGTTCTGACTGGATCTCTTCTCTAATCGACCATCACTAACATTTTCATCGCGTTTTTATTTATAGACGAACATGAAAGTATATTTACCTCATAGTTGTCATCCAAAACTGGTTTTTATTCAGTTATCATCTCGTTTTCATCTGTGAAATATGGTTGTTAATGTAAATGATGACAAATGATTCGTCAACGAAATGAATTGTGCTGCTCAATCAATCAATAACACACATTTATGACAGGTCATGTTTATGAACTAGTGCTGAGGAATAATGGCAATGTTTACTTTACCATGTTCATATAGTAATATGATTATTTAGACGCATATTTGATCTCATCTGAACTTGAATGAGCCGTTGCATACATTTCAAACCAAGAGTCCCGGACTGCTAATCACCCCCAAAACAAACAACAAAATCAACAAAAAGATGGATTAAACCCAATTTCACATTTAAAAAATGAAATGTGATTATAAAAAAAATTATTTTCTTGTAAGGTTGATCCATCATGTATTGAAACAAGTCATTGTTCGTTTGAGGAAATGACAAAATACACATTATTATTAATAATTTATTGAAGTGTATAAATAAATAAAACCACACAAAATAAATGTTTGAACACAATAATATAAAAACATGAGTATAAAACTTGTCGTGATCATCGAGCGCTGATTCTCTTTGACACGCGACAAATCTTTGGCACAAGGTTCCATTTCTCCTCCTCAGACGGCGAGAGCTTCCTGTTCGCTGATTGGCTCTGCAGCCTGAGCACAGGAAACACACGTTAGGGTTTGAGATCAGCTGACGTCAGTCATCAGGAAACATGCGTGTTCACTCACATGACCAGCTTCTTGCGTTCTAAAGCTTTCCTGGTGGCGGCTGAGAGGAATCCCTTGGCTTTATTATCCTGAAACACATGAGTGATGCGTTACCGACTGAGCTGATCACATGATCTGTGTGTCACACTAGAGGACGACCAATCCTCCAATCACAGGTTAACATCTAATCACTCCATCCAAACATATACATCTGAGTCATTTCTTGTGTCATGACGTGTGTGTGTGTGTGTGTGTGTGTGATTGGTAGGTTTAGAGGCAGGGTGTGTGTGTGTGTGATTGGTAGGTTTAGGGGCAGGGTGTGTGTGTGTGTGTGATGGGTAGGTTTAGGGGCAGGGTGTGTGTGTGTGTGATGGGTAGGTTTAGGGGCAGTGTGTGTGTGTGTGTGATGGGTAGGTTTAGGGGCAGTGTGTGTGTGTGTGTGTGTGTGTGTGTGTGTATGTGTGTGTGATTGGTAGGTTTAGGGGCAGTGTGTGTGTGTGATTGGTAGGTTTAGGGGCAGGGTGTGTGTGTGTGTGATTGGTAGGTTTAGGGGCTGTGTGGCTGTGTGTGTGTGTGTGTGTGTGTGTGTGTGTGTGTGATGGGTAGGTTTAGGGGCTGTGTGGCTGTGTGTGTGTGTGTGTGTGTGTGTGTGTGTGTGTGTGTGTGTGTGTGTGTGTGTGTGTGTGTGTGTGTGTGTGTGTGTGTGTGTGTGTGTGTGTGTGTGTGATTGGTAGGTTTAGGGGCTGTGTGTGTGTGTGTGTGTGTGTGATTGGTAGGTTTAGGGGCAGAGTGTGTGTGTGTGTGTGTGTGTGTGTGTGTGTGTGTGTGTGATTGGTAGGTTTAGGGGCAGGGTGTGTGTGTGTGTGTGTGTGATGGGTAGGTTTAGAGGCAGGGTGTGTGTGTGTGTGTGTGTGTGTGATTGGTAGGTTTAGGGGCAGGGTGTGTGTGTGTGTGTGTGTGTGTGTGTGTGTGTGTGTGTGTGTGTGTGTGTGTGTGTGTGATTGGTAGGTTTAGGGGCAGGGTGTGTGTGTGTGTGATTGGTAGGTTTAGGGGCAGGGTGTGTGTGTGTGTGATTGGTAGGTTTAGGGGCAGGGTGTGTGTGTGTGTGATTGGTAGGTTTAGGGGCAGGGTGTGTGTGTGTGTGTGTGATTGGTAGGTTTATAGGCAGGGTGTGTGTGTGTGTGTGTGTGTGTGTGTGTGTGTGTGATTGGTAGGTTTAGAGGCAGGGTGTGTGTGTGTGTGTGTGTGTGTGTGTGTGTGTGTGTGTGTGTGTGTGTGTGTGTGTGTGTGTGATTGGTAGGTTTAGAGGCAGGGTGTGTGTGTGTGTGTGTGTGTGTGTGTGTGTGTGTGTGTGTGATTGGTAGGTTTAGGGGCAGGGTGTGTGTGTGTGTGTGTGATTGGTAGGTTTAGGGGCAGGGTGTGTGTGTGTGTGTGTGTGTGTGTGTGATTGGTAGGTTTAGAGGCAGGGTGTGTGTGTGTGTGTGTGTGTGTGTGTGTGTGTGTGTGTGATGGGTAGGTTTAGGGGCAGTGTGTGTGTGTGTGTGATTGGTAGGTTTAGGGGCAGGGTGTGTGTGTGTGTGTGTGTGTGTGTGTGTGTGTGATGGGTAGGTTTAGAGGCAGGGTGTGTGTGTGTGTGTGTGTGATGGGTAGGTTTAGGGGCAGGGGGTGTGTGTGTGTGTGTGTGTGTGTGTGATGGGTAGGTTTAGAGGCAGGGTGTGTGTGTGTGTGTGTGATGGGTAGGTTTAGGGGCAGTGTGTGTGTGTGTGTGTGTGTGATGGGTAGGTTTAGGGGCAGGGTGTGTGTGTGTGTGTGTGTGATGGGTAGGTTTAGGGGCAGTGTGTGTGTGTGTGTGTGTGATGGGTAGGTTTAGGGGCAGGGGGTGTGTGTGTGTGTGTGTGTGTGATGGGTAGGTTTAGGGGCAGGGGGTGTGTGTGTGTGTGTGTGTGTGTGTGTGTGATGGGTAGGTTTAGGGGCAGTGTGTGTGTGTGTGTGTGATGGGTAGGTTTAGGGGCAGTGTGTGTGTGTGTGTGTGATGGGTAGGTTTAGGGGCAGGGTGTGTGTGTGTGTGTGTGTGTGTGTGTGTGTGTGTGTGTGATGGGTAGGTTTAGGGGCAGGGTGTGTGTGTGTGTGTGTGTGTGTGATGGGTAGGTTTAGGGGCAGGGTGTGTGTGTGTGTGTGTGTGTGTGATGGGTAGGTTTAGGGGCAGTGTGTGTGTGTGTGTGTGTGTGTGATGGGTAGGTTTAGGGGCAGGGTGTGTGTGTGTGTGTGTGTGTGTGTGTGTGTGTGTGTGTGTGTGTGTGTGTGTGTGTGTCTCACGTGTGGTTTGAGTCTGCGTTCTCGGCTCAGCTCCCGATCACAGCGGATCATGTGTGTGTGTTCACTGGAGCTGGAGCTGAAGAAGATCTGGTGCAGATCGTGCCGCGCCGCTCGCAGCTGATGATGAGGAGACACAGAGTCATGTGACCGTCATGATGTGTGTGTGTGTGTGTGTGTTCTGCGCAGAGAGACGTCTCACCTGTAGTGTGACGCGCTCCTGAAGCATCAGGTCCAGTCTGCCACCGGCCGTCTGACGCTGGAACGACAGCAGGAACATCTGTGTGTCCTGACACACACACACACACACACACACACACACGTCTGTGAGATCATGGCTTTACACAGAACCTCAAATCACAATCACAAGATGTAGATATTATACAGCAGGAGCAAAACATTATAACCACCCACCCAACAAACAAAAAAAAATCTTATTCACCCCCTGACACACTCACTCGAACACACACACTGTCACACACTCGCAGACACTCACACACAAAATCTAATCATCCAAAGAAAATTTACAAAAGAATATCTATTCTAAAAAAGCCTAACTTTAACCTTCCAAAAAAACACCAAAGTAATATCTTATTAATAAATAAAAATATCCAATCACCCAACACCAAGAATAATAATCACCCCAATAAAAAAGGTAAAAATTATTTAAAATCACCCCAAAAAGATTATTTTTTTATTAATAAATAAATAAAATCTAATAAATTAATAAATAATTTAAAATATCTAATCACTCCCAAAAGATAAAAAATCATAAATAAATAAAATATTTAATACATAATTAAAAATATCTAATCACTCCCAAAAGATAATTTTTTTTTATAAATAAATAAAAATATTTAATAAATTAAAAATATCTAATCACTCCCAAAAGATTAAAAAAAAAATCATAAAATAAAAATATTTAATAAATAATTAAAAATACCTAATCACTCCCAAAAGATAAAAATTCAGACATAAAATATTTAATACATAATTAAAAATATCTAATCACTCCCAAAAGATAATTTTTTTTTATAAATAAATAAAAATATTTAATAAATAATTAAAAATATCTAATCTTTCCCAAAAGATAAAAAAAAATAATAAAATAAAAATATTTAATTAATAATTAAAAATACCTAATCACTCCCAAAAGATAAAAATTCAGACATAAATAAAATATTTAATAAATAATTAAAAATATCTAATCACTCCCAAAAGATTCATAAATAAATACAAATATTTAAAAATATCTAATCTTTCCCAAAAGATAAAAAAAAAAAATCATAAATAAATAATATTTAATACATAATTAAAAATACCTAATCACTCCCAAAAGATAAAAAAATTCATAAATAAAAATATTTAATAAATAATTAAAAATATCTAATCTTTCCCAAAAGATAAAAAAAAAAAATCATAAATAAATAAAAATATTTAATAAATAATTAAAAATACCTAATCACTCCCAAAAGATAAAAATTAATACGTAAATAAAATATTTAATAAATAATTAAAAATACCTAATCACTCCCAAAAGATAAAAATAAAAAATGCATAAATAAATAAAATATTTAATAAATAATTAAAAATATCGAATCACTCCCGAAATAAAAAAAAATCATAAATAAATAAAATATTTAATAAATAATTAAATATCTAATCACTCCCAAAAGATAAAAATAAAAAAATCATAAATAAAACATTTAATAAATAATTAAAAATATTTAAAATCACTCCCAAAAGATAAAAATAAAAAAATCATAAATAAATAAAATATTTAATAAATAATTAAAAATATCTAATCACTCCCAAAAGATAAAAATAAAAAAGATCATAAATAAATAAAACATTTAATAAATAATTAAAAATATTTAATCACTCCCAAAAGATAAAAATAAAAATCATAAATAAATAAAATATTTAATAAATAATTAAAAATATCTAATCACTCCCAAAAGATTAAAAAAAAAAAATCATAAATAAATAAAACATTTAATAAATAATTAAAAATATTTAATCACTCCCAAAAGATAAAAATAAAATCATAAATAAATAAAATATTTAATAAATAATTAAAAATATCTAATCACTCCCAAAAGATAAAAAAAAAAAATTCATAAATAAAGAAAAATATTTAATTACCTGGCCTAAAAATAAAAGAATACCTAATAAAAAATATCACAACAAATTATATTACCCCCTCAATTAAAGATATCTATTTAGCATATAACTAATTAAATAAAATATCTAATAACCTGACCCCAAAAAATAAGAACATTTACCCCCCCCCCCCCCCCCCAAAAAAAAACCCAAAACAAATATCACAACAACAACAAAAAATACATATATTAAAACCAAATAATAATAAAATCTAATTACCTGACCTAAAAAATAATATATATAATCTTGTTAATTAATCTCCTGCTTAAATAAAAGGTAAAATAAAAAATAATCACCCCTAAAAGATAAAAAATATCTATTTATTAATTAAATATAAAAAAAAAAAAAGAATATCTGAAATGTTCACACCAAAAATTATAATATATTACCCCCACCCCCCCCCCCCCCCCCCCAAAAAAATTTTTTTTGTTTAAATGATCAATTTAATATATAAATAATTCAATACAATATATAAACACCTGACCTGAAACATAACATCTAATCACCCCGCTCAATTAAAAATCATCTAATCTAATATCTAATTAATAAATAAAAAGACCTAATCACCTGACCCAAAAAATAAGTATATCACCCCCCCTCCCAATAAATTGTCCACAAAAAAAAACATAATAATAATACACTACACTAAAAAAGATCAGCAGTGTGTGAGTGAAGCTGACCTTGATGGTCCTGATGAGGTGTGAGACGCGTTCAGTGCGCAGGAGCCGTCGGGTCAGGAAACCCCTCGCCAGCGCCGCCAGCAGAGTGTGTGTGTGAGTGTGTGTGTGTGTGCAGACAGATGAGGCGAGGAGCGAGGTCGACGTGTCCTCCAGACGTGAGTCTGCGCCAGGACACGGGAAGGACACGCTCCGCAGGAACTGGTACCGCACCGCTAACGACTGAAAAAGAGACAGACCAATCACAGCACAGGCCAATCACAGCACAGACCAATCACAGCACAGGATGAGCCTGAGGGTCATGTGACACTGAAGACTGCAGGAACAAGGAGCTGATCACAGGAATACATGACACTTGACTATATATTCACACAGAGAACAGATGATCTACACTGGAGTGTGTGTGTGGTGTGTTGTGTGTGTGTGTGTGTGTGTTGGGTAGGTTTAGGGGCAGTGTAGGGGGATAGAATATACAGTATGTACAGTATAAAAACCATTACGCCTATGGAAAGTCCCCATAAAACATGAAAACCCAACATGTGTGTGTGTGTGTGTGTGTGTGTGTGTGTGTGTGTGTGTGTGTGTGTGTGTGTGTGTGTGTGTAGAATGACACGAGAGGGCAGGTGGAGGTGAAGAGACAGGTGTGTGTTCAGCACTTAAGACCAGTGGCTCGTGATTAAACACAATTATCCTCATTTTCTGTGTCAGTTCCCACAGCGAACGCACACACACACACACACAGACGGGTCATTAATATGGAACCGGTCTGTGTTCATTAAAGCCTGTTCGATGCATAAATTAGAGGCAGTAATTAATGGCAGCTACAGGACCTGAAGGAGAAACACGTACAGCTCCGGCTTGAAATGAAACGTTCCCACAATCCTCTGGGCAGGACTCTTATCATAGAGCAGTGGCTTTCACACTTTTGTAAGAGCGACCCATATTTAAAGGTTTATATAAAGGTTTCCATTTATAAAGGTTACATTCAAACAAGTCGAGCATAAGGAAATAAAGCATAATCTACAGTGGGCCGCTCGACTGTTCTCCACTGAACCACTAGATGGCACACACACTCAGCTCAGCACTTCTCCACAATAACACTTCTGATTATTAATGCATCCGCAACTGAAGTTGATTCCACACTTTGATAGCTGGACCTGTATATGAGACGCTAATTAACTGCTTAGCCAACGAGAATAAAGAAACAGGAAAGTCACCAATGAGACGCATTTGATTACATTCAGACAAACAGATAAAGCGAAATGTTCTCATTAGGGCTGGGTATTGACACAAATTTCAAAATTCGATTTCGATTCTATTCAATATGGATTATTTTGGATGTGTATCAGGGATAATACATGGAAAATGTTCTCAAGGAAAACTCATTTCTGAACTAATGTTGTAAACTATGGGAGTCAGTTGATACTACATTAGCCGACTAATATTGAAGGTACAAATTAACAGATTTGTATACAAACACTTAAATTACACTAAATTATGTTTTTTTTAAATATAATAATAAAGTTATATTAACTTTACAATTACATAATCATAATTCTACTCCAATTTGTTTTTTTGAAATATAAACATTTAAAGGGTGGCTGGCATAAAAACTTGCCAGATTTATTAAATATTGAAGAACATTGACAATGAATATCCTATGTAATGGTGATGAGTAAAGATGACTAATGAGTTTATGGACACTGGATATGGTTTTTTCTGAGATAAATATGATGTTACATGACATTTACTGACGTCTTTCTGCGGTTGAAACACTGATTGAGTGATTCTATGTGACGATACAGATTTCGGTAAGTTGTCCTGTATCTTTAACACACTTTCAGAAGCTCATTCGTGTTTATTTTGCGCTGTAACTGTTATTAATGCAGAAGAGAAGATCCGTTCATGTGCCGGTTCACCAATAATTCACATTTGATTGCATTCAGACAAACAGATAAAGCGAAATGTTATAATGTACTACAAACATTTAGCCTGGATGCCAGCAAAGCTTAGCCCCGCCCACAAAATCTGATGTTGGGAAGTTCGGTCTGGACTTGATCCGTTGTGGAGCAACTATTCCTGAACAGAAGCTGTTCGGACCAATGAAATCATCAGGGCGGGCTTTAGACGATGATGGACAGATGATCAACAGTAACATCATCATCACATCACCAAAGAGCGCTTGGGTCAGAATCCGTTCTAATCCTAAACGGAGAACTTCTCCATCTCTCTCAGAAATGAGGATGCTGTTGGTAAATACTCTGTGTTTCCTTACAGTCTTTTAGTGTTAGAGCGATATATCGGCCGATATTTGCTGCTGCGTTCACTTTGAAAGTGGAAACACGTTGCTCTATATGTGCTTCCAACTTTAGCTAAGCAAGTTTGTACATCCAAATGGAAAAGGCAAATGCTGAAATGAATGCCTCGTCTCTAAAACTGCCTGCCTTGTATTTAGGGAGCTGCAGATAGCTCAGTGGTGGCTATTCAGAACTTAGCTCTTACCAACACTGGTCAGGATTAAGTAATGCCGATGTTGTTCCGTGGTATTTGT
>NC_137112.1:2112149-2139649 GCF_949357685.1 Gobio gobio | reverse complement strand
TTAAAAGTCCTAATTATTAGATAAAGTCAGAAATATGACACGCTTATCATTATTATAAGATAAAATGCTGAAAATATAATTTTAAAAGTCCTCATTATTAGATAAAGTCAGAAATATGACACGCTTATCATTATTATAAGATAAAATGCTGAAAATATAATTTTAAAAGTCCTAATTATTAGATAAAGTCAGAAATATGACACGCTTATCATTATTATAAGATAAAATGCTGAAAATATAATTTTAAAAGTCTTCATTATTAGATAAAAGTCAGAAATATGACATGCTAAGTCATAATTATAAGATAAAATGCTGAAAATATGATTTTAAAAGTCCTCATTATTAGATAAAAGTCAGAAATATAACATGCTAAGTCATAAATATAAGATAAAATGCTGAAAATATGATTTTAAAAGTCCTCATTATTAGATAAAATCAGAAATATGACACGCTAAGTCCTAATTATAAGATAAAATGTTGAAAATATGATTTTAACAGTCCTAATTATTAGAAAGTCAGAAATATGACACGCCAAGTCATAATTATAAGATAAAATGATGAAAATATGATTTTAACAGTCCTAATTATTAGATAAAGTCAGAAATATGACATTCTAAGTCATAATTATAAGATAAAATGCTGAAAATATGATTTTAACAGTCCTAATTATTAGATAAAAGTCAGAAATATAACATGCTAAGTCATAATTATTAGATAAAATGCTGAAAATATGATTTTAACAGTCCTAATTTTTAGATAAAGTCAGAAATATGACATGCTAAGTCATAATTATAAGATAAAATGTTTTAAAAGTCTTCATTATTAGATAAAAGTCTAATAAAAATATAAAAATATGACATAACATGATGAACAGTTGAAATTAGTTCTTTAACAATTCTGAGCTAAATATTCAAAATGTGGGATGTAATGTTTAGTGAGGGGGCGGAGTCTGAGTGTTACCTCGAGGCGATGAGGCTCGTCTGGGAGTGAAGGCTTCACCCTCGTTCATCAGGAGCCTGCGTTTGACCCGAGCCACGCCCTCATGACCTCCCGTCTCAGGGGTCAGCTGCGTCCACAGAATGGAGGGGGCGTCGACATCATAAGACGAGCCAATCACAGAGCGTTCTGCTTCCTCTGCGCTTGTTACCTCAGAATGATGAGCGGTTTGGCTGGAGTTTGCGTTCTCCTGATCCTCTAGCTGGAGCGTTTCACTGAATGTGGGTTTTTTCGTGCCGTTATCGGTCGGACTTCCTGTTTGCTGAGTCAGCGTGGACTCCAGGTCTGAGATCAGCGCTTTAAGGCTGGACAGGTTCAGCTCCAGCTGAGTGATCTGCTCCGTCTGCTCTGACATCATCCCGGTGTTAGCCGTCCGAACCGGGCCGGGAATCCCGCGGGATTTCGTGGAGCTGCGCACGGGACTCAGGCAGAACTTGGGCGTTGGGATGCTAGCGAATCTCTTACTCGCTGAACATCTGGAGACGCCCAGCGGAGATCTGGCCGTGACAGGAAGTGCAGTGGGCGTGGCCTGAGGGCGGCTTCGATCCGTCTTCTCTGTCTTACACACATCCTCGTTCTCCTTATCGGACAGGCTGTGCTCGTCGGCGGCGGGTTTGATTGCTCTGGCCTGGCGTTGGCGCCGCCGGGACTCCTGGGATTTCTTCAGCAGGTTCTGAAGGCTCATTGGATGCGGACCCTCATCCGAGTCAATCACTGGTTCTGTGACATTTTTTAAAGGCAACACGACATCCTCCTCTTCCTCCAACAATGCTCCATCTACTGGAGCGTGACTGATTATGTCACTTCCTGTAGCTCCAATCCAGCTGGAGTGACAGGTGACATCTGTGTTGTCTTTGGTCATGTACCCCGATG
The DNA here is from genome assembly GCF_949357685.1 of Gobio gobio. Classification (NCBI taxonomy): domain Eukaryota; kingdom Metazoa; phylum Chordata; class Actinopteri; order Cypriniformes; family Gobionidae; genus Gobio; species Gobio gobio. The sequence continues at coordinate 2,137,780 of NC_137112.1, read as the reverse complement.
ACATCATCATCACCTGGCTGTGAGAGTGATGATGCGTTTTGCAGCCGACGCCCTCGCCCTCGATCTGGCTGTTGCGCAGCGACTCGTCCTCTGGAGAAGCTCTCTGCTGATTGGCCGATCGGGCGGTCGACGTGAGCGGAGCGGGTGTGATGATGTCATCGCTGTTGTTTGCGCGGCGTTCTGCATCACTGATCGTCGCGTCGGTAAACTGAGGGAAGAGCACAATATATATATATAAAATAAAAGTCTTCAATATCGTTACAGAATAACCGTAAGCAGAATTTCTACAGTCAAACATGAATTAAAGGTGCAGTACGCGATTTGTAGCCAATCAGCAGTAAGGGGCGTGTCCATTTATTAGGGGGAGGGGCCTGTGTTTCATAGACTGCATCCAAAATTCAAAAAAGTAGGAGTGACAAAAGAATAGGGCTGTAGCGATACACTAATCTCACGATACGATACACGATATTCAGCTCACGATACTCGTTACTCGTCGGTAAACTGAAGGAAGAGCACAATATATATATATAAAATAAAAGTCTTTAATATCGTTACTGAATAACAGTAAGCAGAATTTCTATGACATGATCCTGCAGCACTGATGACATCACAGCCGAGAGTTCGGATGTTTAACGCACATTTGCGTATAACAGAAGTTTACAGCATTTACCGCCATTATAAAAGCTCAAGGATTTGAACATTTGAGAAAGTGAAGAATTTAAGACAGTATTTTTTTTTTTATTAGAAAAATTATAAATTGGATTATTGAATATATCATTTAATTAATAGTATTATATTGTAAAAAAAATTGTGTAAAACAAATAGATTATATCACCTAAATAGATATATATATCAAATAAAAGTCTTTAATATCGTTACAGAATAACCGCAAGCAGAATTTCTACAGTCAAACATGAATTTGTACGTGATTTGTAGCCAATCAGCAGTAAGGGGCGTGTCCGTTCATTAGGGGGAGGAGCCTGTGTTGCATAGGCTGCGTCCAAAATCCAAAAAAGTAGGAGTGACAAAAGAAGCATGTCTGAATTCACAGTACTCATAAGTAGACAAAAAGTACCCATGAGGCCATTGGACGTCAGTAGGTCACATGATAATGACAACATGGCGAATGTAGAACGTCCAGATTACATTCATATTATATAGAACATACTTTTTTTAGCAGTCGTGATTTAAAATAAGAGTGATCATGCGTTCATGAATTTGGGGGCGGTGCTATAAAGATAGGGGCGTGTTTGTTTCGGTGGTTTCAAATATCAACAGCGTTTCTTGGAAATCGCTTACTGCGCCTTTAAGAAAGTAAATAGAGGAAATGTTGATGTATGATTAGATTGAAGCTTTAAAGGCACAGTGTGTAATTTTCCAGAACAAAGGCGTGTCTTGACTCTTGAGTGGGCGGAGCTTTTATTCTGCTGCGGGCGCTTCTGCTTCTTCCGCTCATGCGCGTGTGTGTGTGTAACGCAGCGCTGTTTGATCATATCACACACGTGAGTGTGTTAAAGTGATGTTGTAATGCTACCCTGGGCCGTGTCCTGGGTAAAATCACTGATTTATCTGGATTTAAACATTCAAGATTAAATACACAAGTCAACAAAATATATACACTGCAAAAAATGCTTTTCTTACTTAGTATTTTTGTCTTGTTTCTGGTCCAAACATCTAAAAATTCTCAAAACAAGAAGCATTTACTAGCCAAATAAAAAATGTGTCTTGTTTTTGGGGGGAAATAACTCAAAATTAAGTGAGTTTTTGTTTAAAATTAGCAAAATAATCTGCCAATGGGGTAAGCAAAATAATCTTATTTCAAACAGAAAACAAGATTATTTTGCTTACCCCATTGGCAGATTATTTAGCTTATTTTAAGCAAAAACTCACTTAATTTTGAGTTATTTTCCCCCAAAACAAGACAAAAACTTTTGCTTGTCTAGCAAATGCTTCTTAATGTAAGATTTTTTTAGATATTTGGACTGAAAACAAGACAAAAATACTAAGTAAGAAAAGTATTTTTTGCAGTGTAACACTGATCTAGTGGCTTTGGGGTATTTTAGTCCTAAAATCTTACATATTGTGGCTTTAATAAAAAGCCACATACATATACTAATATATATATATATAATATATTAGCCATTAAATAAAAATAATAAGCAGTCTATGGAGACTCACGCTGATGTGAGACTCTTCCTCACTCCTCCTCTTCATCCGTCTCACGGCTGTTTCTCTCAGTCTTCTCATCTCGTCTCTCTGCTGCTCATTCAGCTAATAAACAAACACTCATTAGCATATGTGCATGTATAATGAGAGGATCTGAATATAATGGTGATACTCATACCAGAGGAGGAAGAACACGAGATCCACGGAACACAATCACTGATGAAGGAGTGTGCGAGTCATCATCATCATCTTCATCATTAGTATAATGACTGTTATAAACTCTCTGAATGAAATCTTCATAACTCTCCATGACTGAAACACAGCACGATATTACACTTACAAACACATTAAACTAACACACATGATGTTAAAATCTCCTAAAACGCACTATATCAATAGCAAAACAGCTTTATTAACGTTTATAATCGTGTAAAGCAGAATTGTACAATGATAAATCATAGTTTTAAGCGTTTACCTGCGTGTGTGAAGTTAAATCTTTCTCATGTTTGTTTACACTCGACCGCTTCCGCTCTCAATAACGGCCGTTAAACCCGGACTGAAGTTTCTCCTCACGCGGATTTTGACACACATAAGCAGCGTCTGATTAAATCTAAACAACATTTCAACGTGTACTTTACAAATTAAGTTTATTATTTATGCTATATATCAGATTTTGGATGTGTCAGTAAAACTAATTCTTTTTAAAAACCACTCTGCAGTGTGATCCAGTCCGTGTTTTCCAGACGCCCCGACGCGCGCGCAATTCAAGCGCTGATATTAGCGGGAAAGAGGCTCTACTGCCCCCTAGAGACCCGGATGAACGGATTTCAACAGTATTACAGACAGAACAAAAGATCACAATGAGTGTTTTATCATCAGCGGTTATTACCTGACATAACAGTCTTGTTTAAATCAGCGCGTCTCGGATAGAAATTAGTTTTATTCTTAGAAAATTGTGATCACACACTTTAGCTTATTTTCATATTTCAAAACGATGATGCAAAATCATTCACAGAATAAATGAATCATAAGCGATCTAATACTGACTAATCAACAGTCTAGATTCAAGCTAAAACCAGTCATAAATCGGATAAGCTAATGTTGTACATAATAACATTCATCCTACATCTTGATAAGACATTTTTAAATAATATTACTGCACTTTTCTGGTTGACAAAATATTTTACAGCAAAGATGAGTATATGTTCACATTTCTATAGATATTCCCAGCTAAAAACAAAATATGTTCCAAGAACATTTTGCTAAGTCCATACACACCATTCTCATCTCCGTGCCAAAACTCTGTCTGATGCACACACCCCTAGCATAGCTTAGCACAAAGTCTGGAGGTAAACGGCTCCAGCAAGCCTAGCTTAGCACAAAGTCTGGAGGTAAACGGCTCCAGCTAGCCTAGCTTAGCACAAAGACTGGAGGTGAATGGCTCCAGCTAGCCTAGCTTAGCACAAAGACTGGAAGTAAATGGCTCCAGCTAGCCTAGCTTAGCACAAAGACTGGAGGTAAATGGCTCCAGCTAGCCTAGCTTAGCACAAAGACTGGAAGTAAATGGCTCCAGCTAGCCTAGCTTAGCACAAAGTCTGGAGGTAAACGGCTCCAGCAAGCCTAGCTTAGCACAAAGTCTGGAGGTAAACGGCTCCAGCTAGCCTAGCTTAGCACAAAGTCTGGAGGTAAACGGCTCCAGCAAGCCTAGCTTAGCACAAAGTCTGGAGGTAAACGGCTCCAGCTAGCCTAGCTTAGCACAAAGACTGGAGGTGAATGGCTCCAGCTAGCCTAGCTTAGCACAAAGACTGGAAGTAAATGGCTCCAGCTAGCCTAGCTTAGCACAAAGACTGGAGGTAAATGGCTCCAGCTAGCCTAGCTTAGCACAAAGACTGGAGGTAAACGGCTCCAGCAAGCCTAGCTTAACACAAAGACTGGAGGTAAACGTCTCCAGCTAGCCTACAGCTCAATAAGTGACAAAATAACATCAACATTTTCCTATTTACAAGTTGTGATGTGTGTAGTTACATTGTGTACTAAGACCAACAGAAAATAAGAAGTTGGGCTGGAGCCATTTACCTCCAGTCTTTGTGCTAAGCTAGGCTAGCTGGAGCCATTTACCTCCAGTCTTTGTGCTAAGCTATGCTAGCGGTGTGTCCGTCAGACAGAGTTAATGGTGTGTATGGACTTCTCTAACTCTGGAGGATACGGGGAATAAGATAAAGTCACAAAAAGTCGGTGTGTTCCATTAATATACGACGCAAGTTTAGAACTGCGCATGCGCATTAGCTTGTTCAGACTTTTTTTTTTGGTCACGATTCGAGTGTTTAGACACAACATTTATGAGACAGTTATTGTCAGATTTCAATGGTGAAGTTTGGCGAACAGTTTTCGAGAATTTGCCCCCCTTCAAAGAGAGATAGGAGCTGCACTCGCACGCCCGAGAGGCGTTTCTAAGATGGCCGCAGAGTGAAAAGAGTTGAAAAACGTTAGGCAAACATCCAACTGAACGTCTCAGGTAAAAGCGTTCCATGAACAATGTTTAAATAATGTATTTTTTTAGTGCAAACACTAATAAAAGCCAGATAACTTTGAACGGTCTATTAACGTCTATAACTGTTAGTTGGGTTATTAAAGGCACAGTGTGTAATTACTCGACTCAAAGGCGTGTCTTGACTCTTGAGTGGGCGGAGCTTTTATTGTGAATTCAGAAAATCTTACATATTGTGCCTTTAAAAAAGGTTAAGGTAAAAACGTTCCATGAACGATGTATAAATAATGTTTTTTGGGCAAACACTAATAAAAGCCAGATAACTTTGAGCGGTCTATTTGCATATAACTTTGAGAGAACCTTCCCAATACCTACCTGCAAATCAAAATCATAAAAATTATATATATATATATATATATATATATATATATATATATATATATATATATATATATATATATATATATATATATATATATATATATATATATATATATATATATATATATATATATATATATATATATATATATATATATATATATATATAAAATATGCATGTTTTTGTTTGTGCACAACAGGAGGAATTGAAACCATCAGGAAAGAGTCGTGGCCATCCATCTTCAGTTTATTTCCATTTTCAGACCCTGATGAAGACTAGACTCCAGACAGGAAGTGACATCAGTGACGGTCAGAAGAAACACAGATCTGTCTGCACCTAGACGTCCCTCATGACTCTGTCATGTTTTACTAATGTCAGGCCAAAAATACGCCCGCCGAGAGCTGCTTCAAACTAGGTCATCTGCTACCTTTCTTTCTTTCTCTCGCTCCCTCGCTCGCTCTCAGCCTCTCTTTTCAGGGTCCATGGAAAAAAATTAAATAAAATGTGGCAATGCTATTCACGGCACACCTAAAAAAAGGTCTTAATTCAGGAATGTTTCAAAATCAGGTCATTAAATGCTCACAAACCAGGTCTGTTTTTCAAAATGTATTTATTAGTCATATACAAAATAAAGTAAGCTGTATATCAACAAACATACAGTATATACATCAATAAATTAAAGGACGCCCCAGACTGACTGATACAGTTAATTTCATCATTATATACCAATACGTTATATTACTTATCTACAAATTGCAAAAGTACAATAACTTAGTTGATAAATACTTACAATTAAATGGACTTTCACGGTATCTATATTTCCCATACAAAGAACTATGATATCTTAATTTAATACACCCCATACAGAAAAACAACAGAACAGATTCTTGTTTCTTTTTAGACCAAAAAAATCCATCGTAATAAACTCACAGCAATTTATAGCTTGACATTTCTGACCGTTTACACCCCGGACCAGAGGGGGGAGAAAAAGTTGGTAAAGGGGGACCAATATTAAGGAGGTCAAGTGCGTCTAAAATCATTTTATTTCACCAATAGAGAGAGAACACATGTTTCAGGCTGCGACCAACAACAGTGAGATACAGGGCTCTTCCCAAATCTACAGGGAAAGATACCCCAAAAAACCACAGAGTTAATGATTGAACCCTTTCCAGCGAAAGCGCGCAGTTAAACCCTAACAGCAAACGGGAGAAATTAACTCTTCGAAGATTTGTAGACTCATTTTTCTTCCACCTGAAATCTTAGCCCGTGTCCCACGAGGCCCTGGTGGGAAGCGCAGAAACACACCGGGGCATGACAAGAACGAATAAAAGTCAAGATAATGTGGAAGTCTGAGAGTTTGCGGGAGAAGTAGGACAAAGCCTCCAATTCAAAGGGAGTTCAGGCTTTGCCCGGCAACAAACCGGACGCTTGGGAGTCTCTGACCCCTCGCATCGCAATTGGATTCATTAAGAACTATGAACGGATTGGGGTGATTTTAAAGAGATGTGAGTGTTTGGGCTGCAGGATTGTCTTACTTTACTGTTAAGAAGTGAATGGCCTCCTGGGACACGGCACTGTTTCTAACAGGGGGGGGAAGACTCATTCAAATGAAAATATAGACGTTAAAGGTGCAGTAAGTAATTTCTGAGAAACGCTGTTGATATTTGAAATCACTAAAACAACCACCACCAAACTTCACAAACACACTATGCAGCACAGGCACCGCCCCCCTAATGAGCAGACACGCCCCTTAGTCCTGACTGGCTACGCTGTGGAACACAGGTACCGCCCCCCAATGAGTGGACACGCCCCTTACTTCTGACTGGCTACGCTGTGGAACACAGGCACCGCCCCCCTAATGAGTGGACACGCCCCTTACTCCTGACTGGCTACGCTGTGGAACACAGGCACCGCCCCCCTAATGAGTGGACCCGCCCCTTACTCCTGACTGGCTATGCTGTGGCACACAGGCACCGCCCCCCTAATGAGTGGACACGCCCCTTACTCCTGACTGGCTACGCTGTGGAACACAGGCTCCGCCCCCCTAATGAGTGGACAAGCCCCTTACTGCTGATTGGCTACGCTGTGCAACACAGGCACCGCCCCCCCTAATGAGTGGACCCACCCCTTGCTGCTGACTGGCTATGCTGTGCAACACAGGCACCGCCCCCCCTAATGAGTGGACCCACCCCTTGCTGCTGACTGGCTATGCTGTGCAACACAGGCACCGCCCCCCTAATGAGCAGACACTGCCCCCTAATGAGAGGACACGCCCCTTACTACTGAATGGCTATGCTGTGCAACACAGGCACCTCCCCCCTAATGAGCGGACACGCCCCTTACTCCTGAATGGCTACGCTGTGGAACACAGACACCGCCCTCCTAATGAGTGGACCCGCCCCTTACTCCTGACTGGCTACGCTGTGGCACACAGGCACCACCCCCTTAATGAGTGGACACACCCCTTACTCCTGACTGGCTACGCTGTGGAACACAGGCTCCGCCCCCCTAATGAGTGGACACGCCCCTTACTGCTGATTGGCTACGCTGTGCAACACAGGCACCGCCCCCCCTAATGAGTGGACCCACCCCTTGCTGCTGACTGGCTATGCTGTGCAACACAGGCACCACCCCCTAATGAGCAGACACTGCCCCCCTAATGAGAGGGCACGCCCCTTACTACTGAATGGCTACGCTGTGCAACACAGGCACCTCCCCCCTAATGAGAGGACACACCCCTTACTACTGAATGGCTATGCTGTGCAACACAGGCACCACCCCCTAATGAGCAGACACGCCCCTTACTACTGAATGGCTACCCTGTGCAACACAGGCACCACCCCCTAATGAGCAGACACGCCCCTTACTACTTACTGGCTGTGCAACACAGACACCACCCCCTAATGAGCGGACACGCCCCCAACTGCTGATTGGCTATGGGTGTGTTTTGGCACTCAGTCTGTTCCACATTCATCAGCGCTTCTCAGAAATCTCTTACTGCGCCTTTAAATGCTCAGTTGCAAAGCCCTTGTTGGGTAAATCTTGACGGCAATTGCTTTCTTTTTTTTTGCAGAAATGTTGCGCTTTTACGGACAACAACTTTAAGGACAGAAAACTACATTCCTACCGAGAGGTCGTGACCCCTCCCTACCGCCAGCTGATTTGCATATAGTTCAAAGGATCACAAGTCACCACGACGACCATAACGACAACAAGCCACACCTCCTGGAAGAGAGATCGGAGAACATCATCAGGAGCGTCATTATTGGGCAGTAGTGCTACCTGACACACGAACACTTCAACGGAAATCACATCGTCATCATCATCATCATCATCGTTTGCGAGTAAGCTAGAAGAATTTTTTTTTTTGTCTTCAAAACCGCCTATACAATGCCGGACACGCCACAAAACCGCTACCATTGGTTACGAAAGCAATGCCGAGATGGAGCAAAGACTTTGTTACGAAACGATTTCACAGATTAGCCAGTCAGAGGAAGTTATTTCTGTTGATTTACATCGATAATAACAACAAAAACCCTGTCGTACAAATATACCTACAATGACTTGGTTCTTAAAATGCCAGATCAGTGCGGCGGGAAATCACTACATCATCGATGAGAAGTTCAAATCTTCACTTGTTTCATTACTGGATGAATCAGTGTTTTTGATCAAATCTCTTGAGTAAATGATTCAATGACTCAGTCATAAAGACTTCACTTGTTTCATTACTGGATGAATCAGCGTTTTTGATCGATTCTCTTGAGTGAATGATTCAATGACTCAGTCATAAAGACTTCACTTGTTTCATTACTGGATGAATCAGCGTTTTTGATTGATTCTCTTGAGTGAATGATTCAATGACTCAGTCAGAAAGACTTCACTTGTTTCATTACTGGATGAATCAGCGTTTTTGATCGATTCTCTTGAATAAATGATTCAGTGACTCAGTCATAAAGACTTCACTTGTTCATTACTGGATGAATCAGCGTTTTTGATCGAATCTCTCGAGTGAATGATTCAATGACAAATACATTTTAACAGTCTCTTGTCTCCACCTACTGGTGTAACGATGTAATTGATACAATCTTTATCTGAAGTGCCAAGTTACTTTAAAAATGTGATTTGCTCTATTTTGATCATTACCGCAGTGTTTGAATCAGTGCATTTAAAGGAGTCACTTCCCTGGCATTTAAAGAAAACAACAAAAAGAAGAAGAAGAAAAAAAACAACAACAAATATACCATAGAAACGTATTACACCAAAAATATATAAAAATCACAGGACTCAAACGCAGGCGATGCGGCCGCTTTCCCTCCTCCGTTTGTGTCGCGCCCACTTAAACATGGAACGCACAAACCTTCCGCGAGGGATTGTGGGTAATCGGCGCTCATCGCCCGCGTCGGGCTGAAATCAGAAGATAAGAGCATCACATCCACATCGTAAACAACACCGCCACCTCACCAGTACAAATCACACCACACGCGCTAGTCCACAGTTTTACGCGCCTAGTCACTAGAAAAAGCTATTGACTTCAATAGTTAAGCCACTTTTGGTACAATTGCAAAAAAGAGAGCTATCAAACAACATTAGAATTCTTTTTTTTAAATGTTTTATAAATAATGCAAGATACTCTGTCATTTTTTAATATAAAATTCAAGACTCCACCATATAGACAAAGATTCTTAGAATACGTTACGCAATGTCACAGCAACAAAGTTATGGTAAAGCTTGTGAGATTTCACCAGTTTATGTCTTTCAGTCAGTCGCTCGGGAACAGAAACTTGTTTTTTTTGTTTGTTTTCACCACATCTCATTCAGTTTTTTCACTCTCTGGATCTACAGACAACGAGAGACATCATAACCTTCACTGCGAAGGCTACACAACATGAAATAAGCAGTTACACAAAGCAAACGAATCAGCGTTTTTGAACGAATCTCAAGAGTGAATGATTCAATGACTCATTCATGAAGTGTTGTTTACTGGATGAATCAGTGTTTTTGATCGAATCTCAAGAGTGAATGATTCAATGACTCACTCATAAAGACTTCACTTGTTTCATTACTGGATAAATCAGTGTTTTTGATCAAATCTCTTGAGTGAATGATTCAATGACTCGCTCAGGAAGACTTGTTTACTGGATGAATCAGCGTTTTTGAATGAATCTCTTGAGTGAATGATTCAATGACTCAATCATAAAGACTTCACTTGTTTCATTACTGGATGAATCAGCGTTTTTGAATGAATCTCAAGAGTGAATGATTCAATGACTCATTCATGAAGTGTTGTTTACTGGATGAATCAGTGTTTTTGATCGAATCTCAAGAGTGAATGATTCAATGACTCATTCATGAAGTGTTGTTTACTGGATGAATCAGTGTTTTTGATCGAATCTCAAGAGTGAATGATTCAATGACTCACTCATAAAGACTTCACTTGTTTCATTACTGGATGAATCAGTGTTTTTGATCAAATCTCTTGAGTGAATGATTCAATGACTCACTCAGGAAGACTTGTTTACTGGATGAATCAGCGTTTTTGATCGAATCTCTTGAGTGAATGATTCAATGACTCACTCAAGAAGACTTGTTTACTGGATGAATCAGCGTTTTTGAATGAATCTCTTGAGTGAATGATTCAATGACTCAATCATTAAGACTTCACTTGTTTCATTACTGGATGAATCAGCGTTTTTGAATGAATCTCTTGAATGAATGATTCAATGACTCACTCATGAAGACTTGTTTACTGGATGAATCAGCGTTTTTGATCGAATCTCTTCAATGAATGATTCAATGACTTGCTCATAAAGACTTCACTTGTTTCATTACTGGATGAATCAGTGTTTTTGATCAAATCTCTTGAGTGAATGATTCAATGACTCACTCAGGAAGACTTGTTTACTGGATGAATCAGCGTTATTGATCGAATCTCTTGAGTGAATGATTCAATGACTCACTCATGAAGACTTGTTTACTGGATGAATCAGCGATTTTGAATGAATCTCTTGAGTGAATGATTCAATGACTCAATCATTAAGACTTCACTTGTTTTATTCCTGGATGAATCAGCGTTTTTGATCAAATCTCTTGAGTGAATGATTCAATGACTCACTCATGAAGAGTTGTTTACTGGATGAATCAGTGCTTTTGGACAAATCTCTTGAATGAATGATTCAATGACTCACTCATGAAGACGTCTTTACTGGATGAATCAGTGTTTTTGAACGAATCTCTTGAGTGAATGATCCAATGATTCACTCATGAAGAGTTGTTTACTGGATGAATCAGCGTTTTTGATCGAATCTCTTGAGTGAGCGATTCAATGACTCACTCATGAAGACTTGTTTACTGGATGAATCAGCGTTTTTGATCGAATCTCTTGAGTGAGCGATTCAATGACTCACTCATGAAGACTTGTTTACTGGATGAATCAGCGTTTTTGATCGAATCTCTTCAATGAATGATTCAATGACTTGCTCATAAAGACTTCACTTGTTTCATTACTGGATGAATCAGTGTTTTTGATCAAATCTCTTGAGTGAATGATTCAATGACTCACTCAGAAAGAGTTGTTTACTGGATGAATCAGCGTTTTTGATCGAATCTCTTGAGTGAATGATTCAATGACTCACTCATGAAGACTTGTTTACTGGATGAATCAGCGATTTTGAATGAATCTCTTGAGTGAATGATTCAATGACTCAATCATTAAGACTTCACTTGTTTCATTACTTGATGAATCAGCGTTTTTGATCAAATCTCTTGAGTGAATGATTCAATGACTCACTCATGAAGAGTTGTTTACTGGATGAATCAGTGCTTTTGGACAAATCTCTTGAATGAATGATTCAATTAATCACTCATGAAGACGTCTTTACTGGATGAATCAGTGTTTTTGAACGAATCTCTTGAGTGAATGATCCAATGATTCACTCATGAAGAGTTGTTTACTGGATGAATCAGCGTTTTTGATCGAATCTCTTGAGTGAGCGATTCAATGACTCACTCATGAAGACTTGTTTACTGGATGAATCAGCGTTTTTGATCGAATCTCTTGAGTGAGCGATTCAATGACTCACTCATGAAGACTTGTTTACTGGATGAATCAGCGTTTTTGATCGAATCTCTTGAGTGAGCGATTCACTCTGTGGATCAACAGACATCGAGAGACATCATAACCTTCACTGCGAAGGCTACACAACATGAAATCAGCAGTTACACAAACCTCATTTATCGTGTTATTGCCTCGCCGATAAAAACGAACGACCTGTCTCGCGAACAGACGACCGGCGCACATAAACTGGTGTCAGATTCCGATAGCTACCATATGAACAACATCAGCTGATTCGACTCCCCGTCAGTGATTGGTCAGTGCATAACTTCGGCTCAGGTAAAGGGAGTTTCTCATTGGCTGATACTCTCTCCTTCAGTTCCAGTCGGCGGAAGAGTTTGGAACGGTTTAAAGTGTTTTGTGCCTGCAGTCCGTGAACAAAAGGACGGAAAAAATGAACACAACTTGTATAAAAGGTACAACAACAGGAACACTGAAATGATCACATATCAAGAGAACACTTGGACCCCATGTGAAAAAAACACGGCAATATTTGTACAAAATTACAAATCTCACAGCAATATTAGACACATCCACCAGCGGGAGAATTTAGACTTTAGTAATTTGGAGATGGTTTTGGAAGCCCGAGTGAATAAAACCGTCGAGGATGTGCTTTGGAGAAACCGAAGGGTCCCGTCTGTGAGATGGAGCCGCACCTAAAGCCTCATGCACTGACCAACCCGTCTCCGCCGTGCCGCACTAAGACCTCGCGTCGGTTTTGGATTTAACTATGGTGATGACACTGGTGGCCCCCAGCTTGCCGGGCACGAGGGGCCCGATGACGGAGGCCAGGTGCCCGCGGGGGGCCGGATTCGAGACGGGCGCCACGGGCCCCCGGGACACAGTCCTGGCGAAGCTCTGCAGAGCCTCGTATTTGGAGCGCAGCGCGTCCAGCTCCACCTTCATGCTGGCGTTCTCAGTGGCCAGCTTCTCCACCTCCTGCTGTAGCTCCGCCTTCTGCCGCTCCAGCTCCTCCTTCTGCGTGACCCGTTTGACGCGGCAGCTAGCGGCGTAGCCCCGGTTCTTCAGCGTCCGCCGCCGCTGCTTCAGCTGCAGGATCTCCTCTTTGGACAGGCCGCGCAGATGCTGGTTGAGCTCGCGGACCGACATGGACACCAGCTCATCGTCCGTCAGACTCGTCCCGTTCTCACCGGGCTCCCTCTTCACCTGACGGGACAACACCGGGGAAACGTTAACGGGCCGCGGGGAGAAATCAAACACAGGACTGAGGAATTACTCAAACTGGTCTAATGAAGAAATAAAGTGGTTTAACTTGAAGAAGTTATGACAGAAATATATTCATTTTGCACAGTAGAATGTATTTCTCGAAGTTATAATAATACATATTATATGAATTTTATTAAATGTATTTTATTATAATATATAAATATAAATTTTGCACAGTAGACTATACTTCTCAAAGTCATAATAATACAGTTTATTATAATATATTATAATATATAATATAATAATATATTACACATTTTTTATAATATATATATATATATATATATATATATATATATATATATATATATATATATATGGTAGATGGTAAATATATACATACACACATTTTATATTATACATTATATTATAATATATATTAATTTTAAATAAATGTATTATATAAATGTTATTATAATATATAAATGTTAATATATATTGATTTTAAATAAATGTATTATATAAATGTTATTATAATATATAAATATTAATTTTGCACAGTAGAATGTACCTCTCAAAGTCATAATACAGTTTATTATAATATATATTCATTTTAAATACATTTCTTAAATACAATTTATTATAATACATAAATATTAATATATATTCATTTTGTAATACAGTTTATTATAATATATACATTTTATTAAATGTATTACATTTTTTATAATATAAAAATAATATATATATATGTTTTAAATAAATGTATTATATAAATGTTATTATAATATATAAATATTAATATATATTCATTTTGCACAGTAGAATGTACTTCTAAAAATCATAATACAGTTTATTATAATATATATTATATACATTTTATTATATTTATTATATACATTTTATTGTAATATATTAATATATATTAATTTTGCAATACAGTTTATTATAATATATAAATTGTATTAAATGCATTACATTTTTTATAATATATAAATTATATATATATATATATATATATATATATATATATATATATATATATATATATATATATATATATATATATATATTTTAATAAATGTATTATATAAAGGTTATTATAATATATAAATATTAATATATATTAATTTTGCACAGTTGAATGTACTTCTAAAAATCATAATACAGTTTATTATAATATATATTAAATACATTTTATTACATTTATTATATACATTTTATTATAACATTAATATATATTAATTTTGCAATACAGTTTATTATAATATATTAATTTTATTAAATGTATTACATATTGTTTATAATATATAAATAATACATATATATTAATTTTGCACAGTAGAATGTATTTCTCGAAGTTATAATAATACAATTTATTATAATATATTATATTAATTTATTAAATGTATTATATACATTTTATTATAATATATAAATATATATACATTTTGCAATACAGTTTATTATAATATATTAATTTTATATTATATTATAATATATATTCATTTTAAATAAATGTATTATATAAATGTTATTATAATATATTAATATTAATATATATTAATTTTACACAGTAGAATGTACCTCTCAAAGTCATAATAATAAAGTTTATTATAATATAATTTTTATCATTCATCCATGTTTTATTTAAACATTAAACCCTCGTTTGATGAAAATAAAAGGAATTGTTCAATTTTCATTGCACTTTAAAATATTCATTAAATTGGTAATGTTTTGTGCATTCATACCAGCGTTTGACAGTAAATTTGTGTTTAATAATCAAACAAAATTTCAATCATAGTGATAATAAATTACAATGCAAGGTTTAAAAAAATTTAAACATGCTTTTTATTAAATCTAAACAGACTAAATATTAAAATATATATATATATATATATATATATATATATATATATATATATATATATATATATATATATATATATATATATATATATATATAAAAACTAAAACTACTGTTAAAATGAATAAATTATTCAAAAACACAATTGTTAAAAAAAAAATAATGTAATAAATATATTATATAATTATATAATTTTAATATTTAATTAGAGATTTGTTTTGATTATCAAACTTTAATTAAATATTTAAAACATAATACAGAAAAAATAAAGAATTTATGGAACAAACTATTGTTCAAATTTTAATATATGAAATTGCTAAAACAACACACAATTGTTTAAAAATTATTTATTAAAAAATGTATTTGTATATTTAAATATATAATCTAATAAATATATTATACATATAATTGTATATAAAACAAATGAATTAAACATGCTTTTTGATTATACATTTTTTTTAAATTAAATATTATATATAATCTTATAAATATATTATATATTTAAACATTTAATTAGACATGCTTTTTGATTATTCACATTTAATTGAATCATTGAAAAATTAAAACAAATGGGGAAAAATAACAATTCTGGAAAAATAAAACTATTATTGTTAAAAGTTTAATAAATGATTAAATTGCTATAAAAAAAAAACATTGTTTAAGACTTATATATTTACAAACATAAATCAATTACAAATTTAAATATATACCCTAACAAATATATTTTATATAATTGTTTTATATTATATATATCTTTTTTTTTTTAAATAAAATTTCAATATATTAAATTAATAAATTAATCGTATAAACATAAATAATTCTATATTTAAAAATGTAATTAAAAATGCTTTTTGATTTTTAAATTTTGATGAATAATTTAGAGAATAATTTTTTTTTTTAAATATATTGTTAAAATTAATAATTTTAACAGTCTGGAAAATCTGGGAAAAATAAGACTGAATTCAAATGGCACTAATTAATGCAAATTTATGCAAATGCTGTCATCAATTACTTTTTAGGAGATGTTCAACAGTGTTCTGGTGTTTTTTCAGTCAAATACATGACGAGAGCAGCGACACCAGAGGAGTGTGTGTGTGTGTGTGTGACAGAGTCAAGAGACGCTCACCTTCAAGGCCTTGTTTCCTTTGTTTGTGGTCGTCATGCCACGAGGAACCACTCCAAGCCACGCAGATCTACAGGACAGACATGTGTTAGACACTGGGGATTATGGGATGGAGCGGAGGACACACAGAGCGAAAGCGAAACTGCTCCGAGATCTCCGGCCACGTGTGAGAGGGACGGGAAAACTGACTGGAGCAGTGAAAGTGATCACTCTGAACACACCACTTCCTGTTTCACACTTCCTCTGTGGTCGCGGCGGTTGGGAGCTTAATGTTCAACGACACCTTCTCTGCATCCGAGCCGCCGCAGCCAATCAGAGGAAGGAGAAGCGCTGATGAGGAAGTGTGTGTGTGTTGGGCCGCGATCCAGGGGATTACCAGCAGCGGTGAAGGACGAGAAGAGAGGAGAAACACACACCAATCAAACACACTCACCACCTGCATCAGACCGAGCGAACGCTGCAGACAACACACACACACACTAACACACACACGCGCACACTCACACACACACACACACACACACACACACTCACTCACTGGCAAACTCACTGGCACACTCACTGGCACACACTCACTAGCACACTCACTGGCACACTCACTGGCACACTCACTCCCTGGCACACTCACTCACTGGCACACTCACTCACTGGCACACTCACTCACTGGCACACTCACTGGCAAACTCACTGGCAAACTCACTGGAACACTCACTGGCACAATCACTGGCACACTCACTGGCACACTCACTGGCACACTAACTGGCACACTCACTGGCACACTCACAGGCACACTCACTGGCACACTCACTGGCACACTCACTGGCACACTCACTCACTGGCACACTCACTCACTGGCAAACTCACTCACTGGCAAACTCACTCACTGGCACACTCACTGGCACACTCACTGGCACACTCACTCACTGGCACACTCACTCACTGGCAAACTCACTCACTGGCAAACTCACTCACTGGCAAACTCACTCACTGGCAAACTCACTCACTGGCAAACTCACTGGCACACTCACTCACTGGCACACTCACTGGCACACTCACTGGCATACTCACTGGCACACTCACTGGCACACTCACTGGCACACTCACTGGCAAACACACTCACTGGCACACTCACTGACAAACTCACTCACTGGCACACTCGCTGGCATACTCGCTGGCACACTCACTGGCACACTCACTGACAAACTCACTCACTGGCACACTCACTGGCACACTTACTGACAAACTCACTCACTGGCACACTCACTGGCACACTCACTCACTGGCACACTAACTGGCACACTCACTCACTAGCACACTCACTGGCAAACTCACTGGCAAACTCACTTGCACACTCACTCACTGGCACACTCACTCACTGGCACACTCACTCACTGGCACACTCACTGGCAAACTCACTGGCAAACTCACTCACTGGCAAACTCACTGGCACACTCACTCACTGGCAAACTCACTGGCACACTCACTCACTGGCACACTCACTGGCAGACTCACTCACTGGCACACTCACTCACTGGCAAACTCACTGGCAAACTCACTGGCAAACTCACTGGCAAACTCACTGGCAAACTCACTAGCAAACTCACTCACTGGCACACTCACTGGCAAACTCACTCACTGGCACACTCACTCGCTGGCACACTCACTGGCACACTCACTCACTGGCAAACTCACTGGGACACTCACTGGCAAACTCACTCACTGGCACACTCACTGGCATACTCACTCACTGGCACACTCACTGACAAACTCACTCACTGGCAAACACACTCACTGGCACACTCACTGACAAACTCACTCACTGGCACACTCACTGGCATACTCACTGGCACAATCACTGGCACACTCACTGGCACACTCACTGGCACACTCACTCACTGGCACACTCACTGGCAAACACACTCACTGGCACACTCACTGACAAACTCACTCACTGGCACACTCACTGGCATACTCACTGGCACACTTACTGGCACACTCACTGGCAAACACACTCACTGGCACACTTACTGACAAACTCACTCACTGGCACACTCACTGGCACACTCACTCACTGGCACACTAACTGGCACACTCACTCACTAGCACACTCACTGGACAAACTCAATGGCAAACTCACTCACTGGCACATTCACTGGCACACTCACTGGCACACTCACTCACTCACTGGCAAACTCACTCACTGGCAAACTCACTCACTGGCACACTCACTCACTGGCACACTCACTCACTGGCACACTCACTCACTGGCACACTCACTCACTGGCACACTCACTCAGTGGCACACTCACTCACTGGCAAACTCACTCACTGGCACACTCACTGGCAAACTCACTCACTGGCACACTCACTCACTGGCAAACTCACTGGCAAACTCACTCACTGGCACACTCACTGGCACACTCACTGGCACACTCACTGGCAAACTCACTCACTGGCACACTCACTCACTGGCACACTCACTCACTGGCACACTCACTGGCACACTCACTCACTGACACACTCACTCACTGGCACACTCACTCACTGGCACACTCACTGACACACACACTCACTCACTGGCACACTCACTCACCGGCACACTCACTCACTGGCACACTCACTCACTGGCACACTCACTCACTGTCAAACTCGCTCACTGGCACACTCACTCACTGGCACACTCACTGGCACACTCACTCACTGGCACACTCACTCACTGGCACACTCACTCACTGGCGAACTCATCCACTGGCACACTCACTCACTGTCAAACTCACTAACTGGCACACTAACTGGCACACTCACTGGCACACTCACTGGCACACTCACTGGCACACTCACTCACTGGCTAACTCACTCACTGGCAAACTCACTGGCAAACTCACTCACTGACACACTCACTCATTGGCAAACTCACTCACTGGCACACTCACTCACTGGCACACTCACTCACTGGCACACTCACTCACTGGCACACTCACTCACTGACACACTCACTCACTGGCAAACTCACTCACTCACTGGCACACTCACTGACACACACACTCACTCACTGGCACACTCACTCACCGGCACACTCACTCACTGGCACACTCACTCACTGGCACACTCACTCACTGGCACACTCACTCACTGGCACACTCACTCACTGGCACACTCACTGTCAAACTCGCTCACTGGCACACTCACTCACTGGCACACTCACTGGCACACTCACTCACTGGCACACTCACTCACTGGCACACTCACTCACTGGCGAACTCATCCACTGGCACACTCACTCACTGTCAAACTCACTAACTGGCACACTAACTGGCACACTCACTGGCACACTCACTGGCACACTCACTGGCAAACTCACTCACTGGCTAACTCACTCACTGGCAAACTCACTGGCAAACTCACTCACTGACACACTCACTCATTGGCAAACTCACTCACTGGCACACTCACTCACTGGCACACTCACTCACTGGCACACTCACTCACTGGCACACTCACTCACTGGCAAACTCACTCACTGGCACACTCACTCACTGGCACACTCACTCACTGGCACACTCACTCACTGGCACACTCACTGGCACACTCTCATGGTTTTTAAGATGTTCTGACTGACTGAATCTCTTGTCACAGTGTGAACACTTGTAAGGGTTTTCCTCTAGTATGGATGCTCTCACGGTTTTTAAGATGTTCTGACTTACTGAATCTCTTGTCACAGTGTGAACACTTGTAAGGGTTTTCCTCTAGTGTGGATGCTCTCATGGTTTTTAAGATGTTCTGACTGACTTAATCTCTTGTCACAGTGTGAACACTTGTAAGGGTTTTCTTCTAGTGTGGATGCTCTCATGGTTTTTAAGATGTCCTGACTGACTGAATCTCTTGTCACAGTGTGAACACTTGTAAGGGTTTTCCTCTAGTGTGGATGCTCTCATGGTTTTTAAGGTGTTCTGACTGAATCTCTTGCCACAGTGTGAACACTTGTAAGGGTTTCCTCTAGTTTGGATGGTCTCATGGTTTTTAAGATGTCCTGAATGACTGAATCTCTTGTCATAGTGTGAACACTTGTAAGGGTTTTCCTCTAGTGTGGATGCTCTCATGGTTTTTAAGATATTCTGACTGAATCTCTTGTCACAGTGTGAACACTTCTAAGGGTTTTTCTCTAGTGTACTCACTGGCACACTCACTGGCACACTCACTGGCACACTCACTCACTGGCACACTCACTGGCACACTCACTGGCACACTCACTGGCACACTCACTCACTCACTCACTCACTGGCACACTCACTCACTGGTAAACTCACTCACTGGTAAACTCACTCACTAGCACACTCACTGGCACACTCACTGGCACACTCACTGGCACACTCACTGGCACACTCACTGGCACACTCACTGGCACACTCACTCACTGGCAAACTCACTGGCAAAATCACACACTGGCAAACTCACTGGCACACTCACTCACTGGCAAACTCACTGGCACA
This sequence comes from Gobio gobio, assembly GCF_949357685.1. Classification (NCBI taxonomy): domain Eukaryota; kingdom Metazoa; phylum Chordata; class Actinopteri; order Cypriniformes; family Gobionidae; genus Gobio; species Gobio gobio. The sequence continues at coordinate 2,116,986 of NC_137112.1, read as the reverse complement.
CTCACTGGCACACTCACTGGCACACTCACTGGCACACTCACTCACTGGCAAACTCACTCACTGGCAAACTCACTCACTGGCAAACTCACTCACTGGCAAACTCACTCACTGGCAAACTCACTGGCAAACTCACTGGCAAACTCACTGGCAAACTCACTGGCACACTCACTGGCACACTCACTTGCACACTCACTTGCACACTCACTCACTGGCACACTCACTCACTGGCACACTCACTGGTAAACTCACTGGCAAACTCACTCACTGGCAAACTCACTGGCACACTCACTCACTGGCAAACTCACTGGCACACTCACTCACTGGCACACTCACTCACTGGCACACTCACTGGCACACTCACTGGCAAACTCACTAGCAAACTCACTCACTGGCACACTCACTGGCAAACTCACTCACTGGCAAACTCACTGGCAAACTCACTCACTGGCACACTCACTGGCACACTCACTCGCTGGCACACTCACTGGCACACTCACTCACTGGCAAACTCACTGGCACACTCCCTGGCAGACTCACTCACTGGCACACTCACTGGCATACTCACTCACTGGCATACTCACTCACTGGCACACTCACTGGCACGCTCACTGGCACACTCACTGGCAAACACACTCACTGGCACACTCACTGACAAACTCACTCACTAGCACACTCACTGGCATACTCACTGGCACACTCACTGGCACACTCACTGGCACACTCACTGGCAAGCACACTCACTGGCAAACACACTCACTGGCAAACACACTCACTGGCAAAAACACTCAATGGCACACTCACTGGCACACTCACTCACTAGCACACTCACTGGCACATTCACTGGCACACTCACTGGCACACTCACTCACTGGCACACTCACTCACTGGCAAACTCACTCACTGGCACACTCACTCACTGGCACACTCACTGGCACACTCACTCACAGGCAAACTCACTCACAGGCAAACTCACTAACTGGTACACTCACTGGCACACTCACTCACTGGCACACTCACTCACTGGCACACACACTGGCAAACTCACTCACTGGCACACTCACTGGCACACTCACTGGCAAACTCACTCACTGGCAAACTCACTGGCAAACTCACTCACTGGCAAACTCACTCACTGGCACACTCACTCACTGGCACACTCACTCACTGGCACACTCACTCACTGACACACTCACTCACTGGCAAACTCACTCACTGGCACACTCACTCACTGGCACACTCACTGGCACACTCACTGGCACACTCACTCACAGGCAAACTCACTAACTGGTACACTCACTGGCACACTCACTCACTGGCACACTCACTCACTGGCACACTCACTCACTGGCAAACTCACTCACTGGCACACTCACTGGCAAACTCACTCACTGGCACACTCACTGGCAAACTCACTCACTGGCAAACTCACTCACTGGCACACTCACTGGCAAACTCACTCACTGGCACACTCACTGGCAAACACACTCACTGGCACACTCACTCACTAGCACACTCACTGGCAAACTCACTCACTGGCACATTCACTGGCACACTCACTGGCACACTCACTCACTGGCACACTCACTCACTGGCACACTCTTTCACTGGCAAACTCACTCACTGGCACACTCACTCACTGGCACACTCACTGGCACACTCACTGGCACACTCACTGGCACACTCACTCACAGGCAAACTCACTAACTGGTACACTCACTGGCACACTCACTCACTGGCACACTCACTCACTGGCACACTCACTCACTGGCAAACTCACTCACTGGCACACTCACTGGCAAACTCACTCACTCGCACACTCACTGGCAAACTCACTCACTGGCACACTCACTCACTGGCACACACACTGGCAAACTCACTCACTGGCACACTCGCTGGCACACTCACTGGCACACTCACTGGCAAACTCACTCACTGGCAAACTCACTGGCAAACTCACTCACTGGCAAACTCACTCACTGGCACACTCACTCACTGGCACACTCACTCACTGGCACACTCACTCACTGACACACTCACTCACTGACACACTCACTCACTGGCAAACTCACTCACTGGCACACTCACTCACTGGCACACTCACTCACTGGCACACTCACTCACTGGCACACTCACTCACTGGCACACTCACTGGCACACTCACTCACTGGCACACTCACTCACTGGCACACTCACTCACTGGCACACTCACTCACTGGCACACTCACTGGCACACTCACTCACTGGCACACTCACTGGCACACTCACTGGCACACTCACTGGCACACTCACTGGCACACTCACTCACTGGCACACTCACTCACTGGCACACTCACTCACTGGCAAACTCACTGGCACACTCACTCACTGGCAAACTCACTCACTGGCACACTCACTCACTGGCACACTCACTCACTGGCACACTCACTCACTGGCACACTCACTGGCAAACTCACTAGCAAACTCACTGGCAAACTCACTGGCACACTCACTGGCAAACTCACTCACTGGCAAACTCACTCACTGGCAAACTCACTCACTGGCACACTCACTGGCACACTCACTGGCACACTCACTGGCACACTCACTGGCACACTCACTCGCTGGCACACTCACTGGCACACTCACTCACTGGCAAACTCACTGGCACACTCACTGGCAGACTCACTCACTGGCTTACTCACTGGCATACTCACTCACTGGCATACTCACTCACTGGCACACTCACTGGCATACTCACTCACTGGCACACTCACTGGCACACTCACTGGCACACTCACTGGCACACTCACTGGCAAACACACTCACTGGCACACTCACTGACAAACTCACTCACTGGCACACTCACTGGCATACTCACTGGCACACTCACTGGCACACTCACTGGCACACTCACTGGCAAACACACTCACTGGCAAACACACTCACTGGCACACTTACTGACAAACTCACTCACTGGCACACTCACTGGCACACTCACTCACTAGCACACTCACTGGCAAACTCACTCACTGGCACATTCACTGGCACACTCACTGGCACACTCACTCACTGGCACACTCACTCACTGGCACACTCTTTCACTGGCAAACTCACTCACTGGCACACTCACTCACTGGCACACTCACTCACTGGCACACTCACTCACTGGCACACTCACTCACAGGCAAACTCACTAACTGGTACACTCACTGGCACACTCACTCACTGGCACACTCACTCACTGGCAAACTCACTCACTGGCACACTCACTGGCAAACTCACTCACTGGCACACTCACTGGCAAACTCACTCACTGGCACACTCACTGGCAAACTCACTCACTGGCACACTCACTGGCACACTCACTGGCAAACTCACTCACTGGCAAACTCACTCACTGGCACACTCACTCACTGGCACACTCACTCACTGGCAAACTCACTGGCACACTCACTCACTGACACACTCACTCACTGGCAAACTCACTCACTGGCACACTCACTCACTGGCACACTCACTCACTGGCACACTCACTCACTGGCACACTCACTCACTCACTGGCACACTCACTCACTCACTCACTGGCACACTCACTCACTGGCACACTCACTCACTGGCACACTCACTGGCACACTCACTCACTGGCACACTCACTCACTGGCACACTCACTCACTGGCACACTCACTCACTGGCACACTCTCATGGTTTTTAAGATGTTCTGACTGACTTAATCTCTTGTCACAGTGTGAACACTTGTAAGGGTTTTCCTCTAGTGTGGATGCTCTCATGGTTTTTAAGATGTTCTGACTGACTTAATCTCGTCACAGTGTGAACACTTGTAAGGGTTTTCCTCTAGTATGGATGCTCTCATGGTTTTTAAGATATTCTGACTGACTTAATCTCTTGTCACAGTGTGAACACTTGTAAGGGTTTTCCTCTAGTGTGGATGCTCTCATGGTTTTTAAGATGTTCTGAATGACTGAATCTCTTGTCACAGTGTGAACACTTGTAAGAGTTTTCCTCTAGTGTGGATACTCTCATGGTTTTTAAGGTGTTCTGACTGAATCTCTTGTCACAGTGTGAACACTTATAAGGGTTTTCCTCTAGTGTGGTTGCTCTCATGGTTTTTAAGATGTCCTGAATGACTGAATCTCTTGTTACAGTGTGAACACTTGTAAGGGTTTTCCTCTAGTGTGGATGCTCTCATGGTTTTTAAGATGTCCTGACTGACTGAATCTCTTGTCACAGTGTGAACACTTGTAAGGGATTTCCACTAGTGTGGATGCTCTCATGGTTTTTAAGATGTTCTGACGGACTGAATCTCGTCACAGTGTGAACACTTGTAAGGGTTTTCCTCTAGTGTGGATGCTCTCATGATTTTTAAGATGTCCTGACTGACTGAATCTCTTGTCACAGTGTGAACACTTGTAAGGGATTTCCACTAGTGTGGATGCTCTCATGGTTTTTAAGATGTTCTGACGGACTGAATCTCGTCACAGTGTGAACACTTGTAAGGGTTTTCCTCTAGTGTGGATGCTCTCATGGTTTTTAAGATGTTCTGACTGACTGAATCTTTTGTCACAGTGTGAACACTTGTAAGGGTCTTCCTCTAGTGTGGATGCTCTCATGGTTTTTAAGATGTCCTGACTGACTGAATCTCTTGTTACAGTGTGAACACTTGTAAGGGTTTTCCTCTAGTGTGGATGCTCTCATGGTTTTTAAGATGTCCTGACTGACTGAATCTCTTGTCACAGTGTGAACACTTGTAAGGGATTTCCACTAGTGTGGATGCTCTCATGGTTTTTAAGATGTTCTGACTGACTTAATCTCTTGTCACAGTGTGAACACTTGTAAGGG
>NC_137112.1:2087149-2104649 GCF_949357685.1 Gobio gobio | reverse complement strand
GTGTGTGTGTGTGTGTGTGTGTGTGTGTGTGTGTGTGTGTGTGTGTGTGTGTGTGTGTGTGTGATTGTGTGTGTGATTGTGTGTGTGTGGTCGTGTGATTGTGTTTGTGTGGGAGTGTGTGCGTGTTGTCGTGTGTGTGTGTGTGTGTGTGTGATGTGCGTGTGTGATGTTGTGTGATTGTGTGTGTGTGTGGTCGTGTGATTGCGTGTGTGTGTGATTGTGTGTGTGATTGTGTGTGTGTGTGTGTGTGTGTGGTCGTGTGATTGTGTGTGTGATTGTGTGTGTGTGTGTGTGTGTGGTTGTGTGATTGTGTTTGTGTGGGAGTGTGTGCGTGTTGTCGTGTGTGTGTGTGTGTGTGTGTGATGTGCGTGTGTGATGTGCGTGTGTGTTGTCGTGTGATTGTGTGTGTGTGTGATGTGCATGTGTGATGTGTGTGTGTGATGTGTGTGATGTTGTGTGTGTGTAATGTGCGTGTGTGATGTGTGTGATGTTGTGCGTGTGTGATGTGCGATGTGTGTGATGTTGTGCGTGTGTGATGTGCGTGTGTGATGTTGTGTGTGTGTGTATGTGTGTGTGTGTGTGTGTGTGTCAGTACAGATGTAAAGCACACGACGGCTGATCAGTAAGTGGGTCTCCGTCTCTCTGACCCACTTGTGTGTGAAGCTGGTGTGTGTGTTCGGGTCCGGCCCGTCTGTGGGAATGTGAGGGTGTGGTCACATGACTGACACACCACTCTGAGATTCACATGGTGAGTAAAGGTGTGTGTGTGTGTGTGTGTGTGTGTGTGTGTGTGTGTGTGTGTGTGTGTGTGTGTGTGTGTGTGTGTGTGTGTGTGTGTGTGTGTGTGTGTGTGTGTGTGTGTGTGTGTGTGTGTGTGTGTGTTTTTATCGGCCAAAATATTGGTTATCGGCTTTCAAATATAAAGAATTATCAGTTTTAAAAAAAGTGTCCAATCGGTGCATCCCTTAAAATAATCAACATTCAAGTTTAAGTTTAATAAGAAAAAGAAATGCCCCCCCCCCCACACACACACCATTTAAACCAGTGTTTTAGAGACATAACATGTAAATAAATCAAATTTGATAAAGTCGAGAACATGAACCCAAAAAACTGCAGGAGAAAAACAGACAAATTCAAAACTCCTGCTTTCCAACATTTGATCTGCTTGAGTATCAGAGTCTGAACGACACACACACACAGAGGAAGAAACTACGAGAGGCTGAGAGGAGAAGCATCAGCGCGAGAGCGACAGGAAAACTCAAAGGTGCAATTAGACGAGTGAAAGAGGAGCGAGCGATGGAGGAGAGGAGTGATGGAGGAGAGAAGCGCAGGTAGAGTGAGAGAAATCTCCTCAGCGCAGCAGAAAATCTGCTGGGTCAGGAGGCCGGATTCGAGAGGGGGTTCAGCGAAAAATCGGCAGCTGGCAGCAGGAAGTAGCTGCCACTGGCAGCAGGAAGTAGCTGCCGTTGACAGCCGGAAGTCCTGCCATAATAGGAGGGACCTGCTATTTCGTGGCAGCCAATCAGCATCGTCCAACGTAGTAACAACCAATCACATTTAACTGAATTCAAGAGACAGCAGCAATGTTGGCGCCGGAAAATATCCTGTAATGGTGTCGGTATTTGGCTCGGTAAGTTCGTAATTCGTATATTAATGATCAGATTAATAAATTGTTGTTGCTCTGTAAATTGGATTTTAACTTTTATGTTAGAGACAGTGTATCTGACTACTTGAATTGGTTAATTTAATCATTTGTAGAAACGCAGCTTGTGCCTCCTGGTTTGCCAAGGGGCGATCATTAACTTCAAATTACGTTACCATTACCATTAAATATTAGCGTTTGTTAACACGTTAACTTAATCTATTGATTAGAATAAAGCTCATGCTGATTTATTGGAATTATTGACAATGATGAAACACGTACAACACTAACCATGTCGTTTTTTTTGTGTGTGTGTATCTAATTTGTTAGGGGATTGTCTGATATCCAACCATTTATTGAATTTTTTTTTATTATTGCTATTGCATTTTTTTTTTTTTTTTTTTTTTGGACACAAAAAGTTCTTTTAAGAACTACCTTCTCACTCTGTGTACAGTTCTACACTTCTTGTGTAACTGCCTATCAATTATGGCAGGTAAGAAGCTGATTCATTTTCCAAAATTTTACTAACTGAAGTAAATTTTAGCAGAGCATGGTAAAAATGTAATGAGACTTCTAAAATGTTCTACCTTTTATATATACTATGAATTTGTGTTGCTATTTTATGTTATTTTCTTGTATACACTGCATGTGTAGGAATACCCCTTGCTTTTGGGAAAGATGACGTCTTTTCTGGGACAGGCAGCTGTCCCTACTGTACAACTGGGGTGATGTCAAGTCCTGAGCATTTTCAGGCAAAGCATTTAAAGCATGCCATATATTTTGAGGACAATGGCATCCGTAAGCATTGTACAAAGCACGCGTGTTTTACATGTTTGGTGTAAGTTAAAATGTGTTAACTTTCTTTTCTCTTTCTAGAAAAATATTGTGTTCCTTGCTTTTGTTTGAATGCGCAACAACAAAAGAGGTGCCATTGGCATTGCCCGAAGTGTCAGCACATCTTGTGTCGTGCCCCTGACTTTAAAAAGCACCTACATAATCATGGTATGTTCAATGTTATTAGTTAAATTTTAAAGTCTTTCATTCATATTATGATTAACTCGCCTCATTTTTTGTCCTTTTTGTAGATCTATCAGTTACATACAAAATTACCAACAAGCCAGACAGTATGTACCTTTGATACTGGTATTTAAGGATGTTTAATATTTATTGATCTTTGGCTACATTAACATGTTTATATATTGTCCCTCAGAAGGGCCATCTTCAGAAAAACCACAGGCCGGGCAGCAGATCAGGGAACAGCCACCTGTCTTTTGTATTGATGAACGAAATGGGATTTTTGTCACCCCAAAAGATGCCCATGGACCTAGAGTCCCTGTTCACGTAAAGAAACAAATCGTCTTGGGGTCTATTGCCTGTGAGTCCCCTCAGTGTCAAGATTTTATGAGGATTGGAGTTGAAAGTGGCAATCCAGGCATTGAATGCGATCACCTTCGAAGGACAAATAGAGCAGTGTGCTATTCTGCACCAGCAGCACTTAGGGAGGACTCTTTGCAGTCAATGGTTGACAGTGGCCTGCTGTCGAAAACCCGACAAGATGAATGTGTGCAGCTAAGAAACCAAAGTATTGCTGGTGGTGTGGATTGTGTTTTTCCCATTTTTTGGCAGGAGCAAACCTCTGTCAGGTTTGTTTATTTTTCAGTGTTTACAGGGGTAAGAGACAGCTGGTGTCAGTTCGAAAGGACCAGAGTGTCTTTTGATAGCCTTCTGGGCAAGTGGCACTGCCAGTGCCGCAATAAAATGAGAAGCTGCGTCCACAGATACCTGTGCATGTGGTGGCTGTTTCAAGAGAAACCCCATCTCCTTTCTTGTCAAACTGACACAAATGCTGACGACAGTGATGTGGATGAAAGGGTCAGAGATGTTGAAGGCACAGAAGTGGCAACACTGGCTTCTACTGACATACAGGAGTTGACAGATTATTTGTGGAGGCAAAAGAGGGTGCCAGAAAACCTGCCACAGGATTTGTCAACAAAAGAACGCCAAATCCCAGACTTCTTTGAACCTCTAGAGTCCAACTGTCCTTACTGCCCTGGTCCCACTCCACCAGCTTTGGGGGAGAGGGTACTATTTACACGGCATGGAACAGTGTATGGAATATCTTCAGTGACTCGAGGTTAATTTCAGAAATGTATAGATTTTTTTTATTTATTATTTATTTTTTTTATTTTTTTTATGCATTTCCACATTATGTTTAACATTTAATATATTATACAATTTCTGTTTTCTCCAGATGTGCCAGTATATGTGAAGAACTGCCTTGTTTGTAGACGTCCAGTGAGGTTTCAAGAATATCAGTCTGGTTTTCACAATTATGAAAACAGGACCTTTTTGACCATTCCCCTCTGTTCTCTTCTAACATCTGGACTGGCAGTGAGTGACTTAACATGACATGAATTTCATAAATAATTCTACATGTCAGTAATGTCTCTGTGTTTTTATAGAATCATATTGCCCTTGGACGTTTTTTGAAAACAATGGAGGATCATGCCAACATCACTTTTCAACACAATTTGATAAGAAAAGCATTTTATCATTTCTCTGCTCTGAGGGAGTACTCCTATAACTATTCATGTGTCAGATGTGGCCACAGCCCTCCGGTTTTGGTTGCAGATGGAAACTGGAAAATTGCATTTGATTTACCAGGTAAAACAGAGTGAAGGGAGTATTGTGTTAATTGTGAGTGCAAATAATGACATCATATAATCTTGATATATATTTGCTTCTTTGCTCATTGTCTTGGTTGTGTATTAGCACATCTGTTTAGACGGCCAAATTTGGACAACATCAGCCAAGAGGATACTCAAGTTAATGTGAGGACAAGATGGGAGACACTTGAGAAGGAAATGACTGCTTCTGGGTTCTGTGATGGTGAGTGCTATTTTGGGGGTGGAGTGGTTGTACCCATAGCTTAAATCCTGAAATGAAAGTTCTTTTCCTTTTTGAATTTTAGGCAACAAGTGTGCCAATCCTTATTCACTTCCCTTGACATACACTGCCTTTACTCCTTGGCTGGGTAACTGCTCTAGGGTAAGCGATTTTGTTCCAAAGACAGAAGTGTACAAAGGTCTGTCTCAGAAAGATCGTGCTTTCACCTCTAGCTGTGGCTTGGAGATAGATGAAGAAGCCATTTTGCAAGTGCTGGAGTCCAAAACTGTATGTAATGTACTTTATTCTGCTAATGATGTTTTCTTTTCTTTTTTTTATTTATTAACCATGACTTTTATATTTAGCCAAAGAAAGAAGCCTTGGTCAAAGCCTGCAATGCCCTTGGAGTATCACACATGGGTAGTACCACTGACTTAATAAACAGACTTGAGGAGCTGCTACTTTACAAGGACTTGTACCCCAAAATGTTTGTTAAGCTTCAGAAGGCTGGTGGTAAGACTATTATTATTATTATTATTATTATTATTATTATTATTATTATTATATGTTAAAGGGTTAAGTTCACCCATTTAGGAAATTATTGTCATTAATCACCCTCATGTCATGCCAAACCCATAACATCTTTGGAACACAAATTAAGATCTTTGAATACTTTTTGTGCGTTTTTTTTTTTATCTATTTAAAAAATTTTTTTTTTGTCATCATGCATAGAATGTTTTGAGGATGTTTACTTCTTAAATTAACACATTTTTACCAATTTTCTTTTTGTTTTGCCAAATGGAGGTGGTGTTTTGCACATGTCCTGCCCACACTCTGTGGTGTACTACCAGTCAGCACTGTGGTGGCAAGAGTCGGCACGTGATCATGGAGATGCTCTGTTGAGCTTTAAACACCCTCCCACAGTGTATGTGTCAGACATTGCTGGACGTGTTGCAAGACACGTTAATAATCGCACCAACCAACGTTTTTTCCAGCCATATGATGGACGACTTTGTGAAAACACTGCTGCACACATCCAGGCAGCAACGGAAAAACGACTTGAAGTCCGGTTCCCATGGGTGACAAGTGTTGGCTTTTCATCTAGAAAAGTCTCTGAAAATGAGGCCACCACCTGTTCTTCTGACACTTTGTCCTCACTGCATCCTGTGACAGGAACCAATGCAAGATTCTCTTTGTATGATCGGTTCCATCAAAAAAATCAAAAGAGACAAGAGGAGGTTTTGAGAAGTTTGAAATTGGCACCACAGTTAGCTGCTCTTGTTAACTCCTCCGTAGCTGAACAGCTAAACCGGGAGTTGTCTTCCAGCAGATATTCTTTGTGTCAAATGAGGGATGCACATTATATGTTCTCCCTACGATTGTACTTTCATCTTCACAACAAAAGAGTTAATGAAAAATACACAAAAACTTTGGAGAAACAGGCAGAGCATTCCATCCACATTGGCCTACATGGGAAATTGACATTCAGAAGTGAAGGTAGTTGTTTAAGTGAGTACTAATTTTCAATATTGCCTGTAATGCCCTTTAGATTGTTTAAATTAGCCATATACATGGTTTTTTGTTTGCGCTACAAGGTAGTTTCACAGAACTTCAAGAAGGTAAAGTTTACTTGAATCACTGACGTAAATGTAAATATCAAGGTTTAGGTTTTTATACAAATCATTATTTTGTTGCCAATATCCCAAATGTGCCATGTTTAATACAAAACACAAATTTAATCAACATTACTTCATCATATTCTGTTTTTTGTAGTTTCACAAAGTTTACCAGAGCCTGACACAGATTGCTGGGGACGGACAAACATACGTGCCAGGAAGGAAACCCCAGATTTCCAGTTGCAAAACCAACCAAGCCCCCTGGTATGTTTTCACATAAGAAACAATGTTCAAATGTATTATATCCTGTCTTGATCAAAGCAGGCAAAAGGCATACTGGTTTTTATTTTTATTAATACAAATTCTAGATTTTATCAAATTTGACATTTCAGTGTCTGTTTTATTCTCTTAGTTTGAACATGTTTTGGATGGGACCCAATCACCAGATGAGATCATAGGTGCAGTGGGTAAAACAGTGTTGAAAAGATCTGACTTGATGTCTTTAGGATTGAACCAGGAAGTGGAGGCAACAGTTAGTGGATATGTTATATAACTTTATTTTAATATATTTGAAGTAACTTGTGATCAAATTTTGACCTAAAATTCTGGATCCTCATGCAATAGGTGATGAACTGTTGCCTTTCTCAGCTATCCCACATTGCTGGAGAGAAGGTATTATGGGTGTCATTGACAAACCTGGTTAATATAAACTAATAACGAAATTGCATGATATTTGTGTTTTTAAAATTAATTGTATGTATTTATTTTTTTTTATTAACAGGGCAAGGATGTTCATGTTCTTGACTCATGTGTGGTGGCCACTTGGCAACCACCTCTGAATTGTGATCCATTTCTGTCCCTGCCGGTAAGTGGTTTTAGAAATGTTTGGTTTCATTTGATATCCTGCTTTAAAGGGGCAGGTCACCCAAAAATACAGATTTGAAACAACTTGAGGGCGACTAAATTTTGGGTGAACTTTCAACTTTAAGTTATCGTCATCACTAATTCTCAGATGAATAGCCACATTCAACAATATGTTCTATGTTTGTTCCTCTGTTCACTCCAACAGACTGATGCATCCTCAAAAGACTGCATCCTATTTCCGATGTGCAAATCAGGTCACTGGACCTTATGTGTAAGTTGTTGATTTCTTCAAATAACATTCGTTTAATTTTGGAAATGTCTTAATCATTGCTTTCATCCACGCTTTTGCCTGACAGCCATATTTGATATTGTTAATGTTAACTTCTATGGTAATCATAATTTGGCATATTCATTTGTTTTCCATCTTTATCTTTAATAAAGATTGTATACATAAATTCAAATAAGAAATGACAAACCAACACACAGGCAGGCTATATTGTAGGAAGTTTGCTTTGTATTCTGCAGGTATTGCTCCCGAAACTTAAAAGGATACACATCCTTGACTCCAATGACCCTAGAGGTTATGGAGATGCTGACTGTGTATCCATGTTCAGGTTTACATACTGTATAATTCCATTCCATGGAGTTCCGTGACACAAACTGTTCTGTTCCAGTTTTACGCGTTTTGTTCATTTATTTTGTATATCTATACAAATATTATGGAACTGTTCATTTTTTCCATATAACTTTCACCCCCAGTTTCACAGACAAGGCTCAAACTAGTCCCAGACTAAAATGCATGTTTAACTGAAAACAACTTACACTTGCATATCGTGAAATGTCAGTGCCATTGTTTCTTTTAAGATTCGCAACAGTAATGTTTTTTCTAAGGCATATTTATAAAAGCTACATAAATGTCCTAATTGCACTAAGGCCTAATCCTGGCATAATCTTAACCCTATCTGTGAAACCGGGCTTCAAAGTTTTACATATTAGTCCAGTGGTTCAGTTCAACACTTTGTTCTCTGGCTTTAGATAGGCATAGACAGTGGCATTTAAAATAAATAGTGGCATAAAAAATAAACCTGCTCCCTAGTTCAGGTATGCTACTGTCTATACCTGCTGCAACATGGCTAAGTGGTTCAACACGAAGTTCCTCTCTCTCTCGTGTATAAAATAACTTTTTTTTCTTTTCTTTTTTCCCCTTCTTTTTAAGCTCAATTGCAATAAAGATGGATCCGGGATCTTGGAAGCTTGTTAAAAATAAGGTATTGATTTCATGTTACAACAATTTTGATTTCTTTGCTATCTTTAGTGTATAAATAAAATGTTAGTTTTTCCCCATTTCTTTTTCCAGGGTGTTCCAGCACAGTTGGGATCTGTGGACTGCGGTGTATTCATGCTAATGGCAAGTTATTACGGTGGTTTTGTTTCCCCATAACATTTATTTTACAGATAACCGTAAAATAATCCCCAATGAATTTTGTTTTTCATGTGTCCAGTTGTATGTAGTCCTTAAAGTTCTTTCTTTAAAAAAATATAAAATAAATAACTCTCCCTTTGCTTTGAACTTTGATCATCGTAACGTATTCATATTGCAGATATTGTTTATGCTCTAACAGCAACATTACTCTAAATAAAGTTAGAAAAGTAAAATCGTAATCATAATTTAAAAATGTTATGTTTTACAGTATGCACTGTACAAGGTGTTTAACTGGGAGTTTGACTTCACCCAGGTAAGCACAATCCCTTTCTATTTCTAGGAAAGGTATTACTTACTTTTAAAACATACTTTTCCAAATATATCTTGCTTTTCAGCATGAGATGGCCCATATCAGGCGGTGGTGGGTGAATCTGCTCTTATCAAAAATGACACATGGAAGGTATAGATAAGAGCCAAAATGGTTTTTATTTACATAAGTAATGTTTGGTAATTTAAATGCATGTTTTTGTTTTTTCAGAAAGAGGAAGTGCACATCAGCCTTGCCGGAAGTAATCAGTGAAGAGACAAAACGACAGGAGGCAGGACAAGTAAAGAACATCGACCTCTTGAGGGTAGTAGTATTAAATTCAATATGACCAAAGCAAAGTTCGAAAAGATTTCAAGCCTTTATTATCTCACAAACTACTTAGAAGCTTTATGGCAAATACTTGGTTAAATTAAATGTTTTCAGGTTTTACCTGCACCCATATGCACATTCTGTTTTAAGGGAGGTTAGGTCATGATGTTTGGAAATGGCAGTAGTAATTTTTTTGTTTTGTTTGTTTGTAATACCCAATAGTTGCCGGACTCTGTCCTGTCTGAAATTCTTCTTCACGTGGTCCTTGAGGAGGGTGATTCTGGATTGTTAAATCTGTCTTTAGTTTGTTCCAAATTCAGAAGTCTGGTGGATACAGACTCATTTAGGAGGAGGGCACACTTCTGCTGGCTGGACAGTATGTGTGTATTTATATAATTTATTTATTTTTCTCTTTTGCACATTTGATTTAAATGTGGTTAAAATAGAAACTGAGAAATGTAATGGTTTAGCAACATGTCTTCAATAATTCTTTTTAATCATGCTCATTTTTATGCTCCTCAAATTTAAATATTCAGGTGTAACAAATTGGAGAGAGAAGTTGGTGACATGCCAAGAATACTACCAGATGTACACACTGCAGCCCTGCAGACACTGCAATGAAGTATACAAGAACTGTTTACCAGGTGTATAAATTATGAATGTGATCACTGCTAGCTGCTTAATGACAATGCAATAAGAATCGTCTTTCATGTGGCTGCATCCATGTGTCCTGTTCATAAGGTCATTTGGATATTAATGTCACAATTTTTTTTTTAATAAATCCTCTAGGTTATGTTGGAAGAGGAAAACGAGGTGAAATGCAAGGCTTTTTCTCGGAAAACACCCATCCAGGGTTTTGCAGTGATTGGTGCCAGCTACTGGAGAGTGAAGTTGTTCCATCAACCAGTTGTAGTCTAAAAGCCTAGTTAATCTAAGCTTTCTTTTTTTTTCTTAACTTAACCTTTCTTTCTAATTCTTTTTTCTAACTTATCTATCTTTCTAAAAGTTACAGCTGTTTGACGAATGTATTGAAACCTGAATGATTTTAAATAAAGGTCATTGAGACAATGTTCTTTTTTCCTTTTAGACAGGACTTTAATGAATGTTTGTGCATTTAATAAATATATGTGTATGTATACATTTCATTATTTAACAAACACGTACACATTCATAAATTATATTTATACACGGACATACATAATTTAAACTGTAGCTTATTTTTTTGTTTTCTGTATTATGTCTATGATTCTCGTTAATTGATTTATACTTGATAAACCTTTTTAAATCAAATACAAAATTACAAATTTGGGTATTTTATTTAAATAAATACTAAAATGGTATATAAATTGATCATTTATTACTAAAATGGTATATAAATTGATCATTTATTTGCCTTGCTAAAAGCGGCATACTCCGACTTCCGAAATACAAAATTACAAATTTGGGTATTTTATTTAAATAAATACTAAAATGGTATATAAATTGATCATTTATTACTAAAATGGTATATAAATTGATCATTTATTTGCCTTGCTAAAAGCGGCATACTCCGACTTCCGGTTATTAGCGGCAGCTGACGTCAGCTGCCAGTGGCAGCTACTTCCTGCTGCCAGCTGCCGATTTTTCGCTGAACCCCTACTGCCGGATTCTCTCCGTCAGGGCTTTTTCCAGCAGAGAAACTCGACGTTCATTCGGTTCTCGAGGCTCAGATACTTTAACTAAATCTCACTTCCTCTCCTGCTCTGTCACAGCACAAACACACACACACACACACACACACAGAGGAAGAAAGAGTGAGTGTGTGTGTGTGTGTGTGTGTGTGGAGGGGCCCGCAGAAACGACCCGAGAAATCATGTGTATGCATCTTTACCAAGAGCAGAAATTCATGACATTACACACACAGATCCCGGGTCAGGTGTAACAACCCAGTGTTTGAGTAGTTTTTGTGTATCTCAGATCCCGGGTCAGGTGTAACAACCCAGTGTTTGAGTAGTTTTTGTGTATCTCAGATCCTGGGTCAGACGTAACAACCCAGTGTTTGAGTAGTTTTTGTGTATCTCAGATCCCGGGTCAGGTGTAACAACCCAGTGTTTGAGTAGTTTTTGTGTATCTCAGATCCCGGGTCAGGTGTAACAACCCAGTGTTTGAGTAGTTTTTGTGTATCTCAGATCCCGGGTCAGACGTAACAACCCAGTGTTTGAGTAGTTTTTGTGTATCTCAGATCCCGGGTCAGACGTAACAACCCAGTGTTTGAGTAGTTTTTGTGTTACTCAGATCCCGGGTCAGGCGTAACAACCCAGTGTTTGGGTAGTTTTTGTGTATCTCAGATCCCGGGTCAGACGTAACAACCCAGTGTTTGGGTAGTTTTTGTGTATCTCAGATCCCGGGTCAGACGTAACAACCCAGTGTTTGGGTAGTTTTTGTGTTACTCAGATCCCGGGTCAGGCGTAACAACCCAGTGTTTGGGTAGTTTTTGTGTATCTCAGATCCCGGGTCAGACGTAACAACCCAGTGTTTGGGTAGTTTTTGTGTTACTCAGATCCCGGGTCAGGCGTAACAACCCAGTGTTTGAGTAGTTTTTGTGTTACTCAGATCCTGGGTCAGACGTAACAACCCAGTGTTTGGGTAGTTTTTGTGTATCTCAGATCCTGGGTCAGGCGTAACAACCCAGTGTTTGAGTAGTTTTTGTGTTACTCAGATCCTGGGTCAGGCGTAACAACCCAGTGTTTGGGTAGTTTTTGTGTATCTCAGATCCCGGGTCAGGCGTAACAACCCAGTGTTTGAGTAGTTTTTGTGTTACTCAGATCCTGGGTCGGACGTAACAACCCAGTGTTTGAGTAGTTTTTGTGTTACTCAGATCCTGGGTCAGACGTAACAACCCAGTGTTTGAGTAGTTTTTGTGTTACTCAGATCCTGGGTCGGGCGTAACAACCCAGTGTTTGGGTAGTTTTTGTGTTACTCAGATCCTGGGTCAGACGTAACAACCCAGTGTTTGAGTAGTTTTTGTGTTACTCAGATCCCGGGTCGGGCGTAACAACCCAGTGTTTGGGTAGTTTTTGTGTTACTCAGATCCCGGGTCAGACGTAACAACCCAGTGTTTGGGTAGTTTTTGTGTTACTCAGATCCTGGGTCAGACGTAACAACCCAGTGTTTGGGTAGTTTTTGTGTTACTCAGATCCTGGGTCAAACATGACAACCCAGTGTTTGAGTAGTTTTTGTGTTACTCAGATCCTGGGTCAGACGTGACAACCCAGTGTTTGGGTAGTTTTTGTGTTACTCAGATCCCGTGTCAGACGTAACAACCCAGTGTTTGGGTAGTTTTTGTGTTACTCAGATCCCGGGTCGGACGTAACAACCCAGTGTTTGGGTAGTTTTTGTGTTACTCAGATCCCGGGTCAGACGTAACAACCCAGTGTTTGGGTAGTTTTTGCGTTACTCAGATCCCGGGTCAGACGTGACAACCCAGTGTTTGGGTAGTTTTTGTGTTACTCAGATCCCGGGTCGGACGTAACAACCCAGTGTTTGGGTAGTTTTTGTGTTACTCAGATCCCGGGTCGGACGTAACAACCCAGTGTTTGAGTAGTTTTTGTGTTACTCAGATCCCGGGTCGGGCGTAACAACCCAGTGTTTGGGTAGTTTTTGTGTTACTCAGATCCTGGGTCAAACGTAACAACCCAGTGTTTGAGTAGTTTTTGTGTTACTCAGATCCCGGGTCAGACGTAACAACCCAGTGTTTGGGTAGTTTTTGTGTTACTCAGATCCCGGGTCGGACGTAACAACCCAGTGTTTGAGTAGTTTATGTGTTACACAGATCCTGGGTCAGACGTAACAACCCAGTGTTTGAGTAGTTTTTGTGTTACTCAGATCCTGGGTCAGACGTGACAACCCAGTGTTTGAGTAGTTTTTGTGTTACTCAGATCCCGGGTCGGACGTAACAACCCAGTGTTTGAGTAGTTTATGTGTTACACAGATCCTGGGTCGGACGTAACAACCCAGTGTTTGAGTAGTTTTTGTGTTACTCAGATCCCGGGTCGGACTTAACAACCCAGTGTTTGAGTAGTTTATGTGTTACACAGATCCTTGGTCGGACGTAACAACCCAGTGTTTGAGTAGTTTTTGTGTTACTCAGATCCCGGGTCGGATGTAACAACCCAGTGTTTGAGTAGTTTTTGTGTTACTCAGATCCTGGGTCAGACGTAACAACCCAGTGTTTGAGTAGTTTTTGTGTTACTCAGATCCCGGGTCGGACGTAACAACCCAGTGTTTGAGTAGTTTTTGTGTTACTCAGATCCTGGGTCAGTGTTTGAGTAGTTTATGTGTTACACAGATCCTGGGTCAGACGTAACAACCCAGTGTTTGAGTAGTTTTTGTGTTACTCAGATCCTGGGTCAGACGTAACAACCCAGTGTTTCGGTAGTTTTTGTGTTACTCAGATCCTGGGTCGGACGTAACAACCCAGTGTTTGAGTAGTTTTTGTGTTACTCAGATCCTGGGTCGGACTTAACAACCCAGTGTTTGAGTAGTTTATGTGTTACACAGATCCTTGGTCGGACGTAACAACCCAGTGTTTGAGTAGTTTTTGTGTTACTCAGATCCCGGGTCGGATGTAACAACCCAGTGTTTGAGTAGTTTTTGTGTTACTCAGATCCTGGGTCAGACGTAACAACCCAGTGTTTGAGTAGTTTTTGTGTTACTCAGATCCTGGGTCAGTGTTTGAGTAGTTTATGTGTTACACAGATCCTTGGTCAGACGTAACAACCCAGTGTTTGAGTAGTTTTTGTGTTACTCAGATCCTGGGTCAGACGTAACAACCCAGTGTTTGGGTAGTTTTTGTGTTACTCAGATCCCGGGTCGGACGTAACAACCCAGTGTTTGAGTAGTTTATGTGTTACACAGATCCCGGGTCGGACGTAACAACCCAGTGTTTGAGTATTTTATGTGTTACACAGATCCTGGGTCGGACGTAACAACCCAGTGTTTGAGTAGTTTTTGTGTTACTCAGATCCCGGGTCGGACTTAACAACCCAGTGTTTGAGTAGTTTATGTGTTACACAGATCCTTGGTCGGACGTAACAACCCAGTGTTTGAGTAGTTTTTGTGTTACTCAGATCCCGGGTCGGATGTAACAACCCAGTGTTTGAGTAGTTTTTGTGTTACTCAGATCCTGGGTCAGACGTAACAACCCAGTGTTTGAGTAGTTTTTGTGTTACTCAGATCCCGGGTCAGACGTGACAACCCAGTGTTTGAGTAGTTTTTGTGTTACTCAGATCCTGGGTCAGACGTAACAACCCAGTGTTTGGGTAGTTTTTGTGTTACTCAGATCCTGGGTCAGACGTAACAACCCAGTGTTTGGGTAGTTTTTGTGTTACTCAGATCCCGGGTCAGACGTCACAATCAGTGTTTGAGTAGTTTATGTGTTACTCAGATCCCGGGTCGGACGTCACAATCAGTGTTTGAGTAGTTTTTGTGTTACTCAGATCCCGGGTCGGACGTAACAACCCAGTGTTTGAGTAGTTTTTGTGTTACTCAGATCCTGGGTCGGACGTAACAACCCAGTGTTTGAGTAGTTTTTGTGTTACTCAGATCCCGGGTCGGACGTAACAACCCAGTGTTTGAGTAGTTTATGTGTTACACAGATCCTTGGTCGGACGTAACAACCCAGTGTTTGGGTAGTTTTTGTTACTCAGATCCTGGGTCAGACGTAACAACCCAGTGTTTGGGTAGTTTTTGTGTTACTCAGATCCCGGGTCAGACGTAACAACCCAGTGTTTGAGTAGTTTTTGTGTTACTCAGATCCCGGGTCAGACGTCACAATCAGTGTTTGAGTAGTTTATGTGTTACTCAGATCCTGGGTCAGACGTGACAACCCAGTGTTTGAGTAGTTTATGTGTTACTCAGATCCCGGGTCAGACGTCACAATCAGTGTTTGAGTAGTTTATGTGTTACTCAGATCCCGGGTCAGACGTCACAATCAGTGTTTGAGTAGTTTATGTGTTACTCAGATCCCGGGTCGGACGTCACAATCAGTGTTTGAGTAGTTTTTGTGTTACTCAGATCCCGGGTCAGACGTCACAATCAGTGTTTGAGTAGTTTTTGTGTTACTCAGATCCCGGGTCAGACGTGACAACCCAGTGTTTGAGTAGTTTTTGTGTTACTCAGATCCCGGGTCAGACGTCACAATCAGTGTTTGAGTAGTTTATGTGTTACTCAGATCCCGGGTCAGACGTCACAATCAGTGTTTGAGTAGTTTATGTGTTACTCAGATCCCGGGTCGGACGTCACAATCAGTGTTTGAGTAGTTTTTGTGTTACTCAGATCCCAGGTCAGACGTCACAATCAGTGTTTGAGTAGTTTTTGTGTTACTCAGATCCTTGGTCGGACGTAACAACCCAGTGTTTGAGTAGTTTATGTGTTACTCAGATCCCGGGTCAGACGTCACAATCAGTGTTTGAGTAGTTTTTGTGTTACTCAGATCCCGGGTCAGACGTCACAATCAGTGTTTGAGTAGTTTTTGTGTTACTCAGATCCCGGGTCAGACGTCACAATCAGTGTTTGAGTAGTTTTTGTGTTACTCAGATCCCGGGTCGGACGTAACAACCCAGTGTTTGAGTAGTTTTTGTGTTACTGAGACCCCGGGTCGGACGTGACAACCCAGTGTTTGAGTAGTTTTTGTGTTACTGAGACCCCGGGTCGGACGTGACAACCCAGTGTTTGAGTAGTTTTTGTGTTACTCACATCTCGGGTCAGACGTCACAATCAGTGTTTGAGTAGTTTTTGTGTTACTCAGATCCCGGGTCAGACGTCACAATCAGTGTTTGAGTAGTTTTTGTGTTACTCAGATCGTAACAAAGTAGAAAAAAAGCTAGTATTATAGTAAAAATAAATCAAGTATGCTGGGTTAAATTAACCCAACTTGTGTTCCGTCTTATATGTACCCAGCCCTTGGGTTGTTTTTAACCCAGTGTGCTTTTTAGAGTGTAACTTAAAGCGATTGAGTTGGAGACTCCAAAATTGCTGTGGTGAATGTTCAGACTGTCTGTGTGCCAAATTTCACAACATTTCACCACACGCCTCACACAAACGAGGATCCTCGAGCTGAGAGACAGAAACACACAATCACTGAATACTGGACGGGTTTAATAACTGGACACTCGACTCGTTTCCCGCTCATTAATGGCCGTCAGGAGGAGCACGTCCTCTGGAGTGTTTGTGTAAAGACACGTCAGTGTGAGATGATGACGACATCAGCGTTCAAAGACACAAATGCAGACACATTAACACACCTGCCCGCAAAGGTAAAGCGCTTTCTCCTTTCCTGTCTGGATTTCACTCGTTCCGAGGTTTGGGCGTGTGGAGATTGCAAGAGCGAGCAACACTTCAACACTGCGGGTAAAAACTGCAGCAAAGCGCAGCCGGGATGATGCAACTGGAAGACATCGGCTTCTCAGAGCAAGAACGCCATCAGGACCAGGAGACATTATGAATATCCATACTTCACTGCGGCAGACGGGTTTCCAAGAAAAGTTTCCAGTGAATATGAAGCTTTTGATGATTATCTTCCTAAACTTTATTTGTAAAATCCATTAAATGAAATGCGTGTTGCACATAAAACCACTTCACAACTTCTTTTAATGCACCTTAGACACTACATATAAAAAAAATAATAAAAAAAGTATAGGAGAAAATAGAGACTGAAGATTATCTTATTACTTATATTATCTTCTATTATTAACTTACTATCGGAAATTAATTTATCTATAGAAAGTGGTGACAATGGTAATCATTACATAGGAGAAAAAAGCACAAAAACTATATATATATTTTTTAACTAATACAATGATGGTAATGAAGATGATAATAAATAATTAATGGTTACATTGCTTATGCACACACACACACACACACACACACACACACACACACCTATACATTTACACATTTTTATTTCACTTCTGGAATTGTGGAATAAAAATAAATAAAAAAACACTTCACAACCAAATAACAACGTCCAGGAAACCATTCAGAACAGTTTCCCCATCTAATCTGGTCACACCCAATCAAAACACGCCTCACACACACACACACACACACACACACACAGGACACATGTGACCCGATCCCACACTGAAGGAGGAATTCACGTCTCCAGGCGTTTGACCCGTATGAATGGAGTGTGTTTGGTGCTTGTGTTCCCGTTCTCTGATGTCCGGACTGCAGTGTGTGTGTGTGTGTGTGTGTGTGTGTAATCCCCGTGGTGTGTGTCTTTAAAACTATGCCACTGTTCTGAGGCGCTGCGTTACTATACTTGAGCTGTATCTTACAGCGTATTTCATCATCGCTCAAAGAGGCCATGAAAAAAATAACTCCATTGATCTACACACACACACACCCGCCTCCAAAACACACACTCTTTTTTTACATTAACTTTGTTT